>NW_019213397.1:0-22196 GCF_002532875.2 Varroa jacobsoni
ATATACATGTGTGTGTATGTGTATTTGGATGTAAGAAAGCATTGGCATCGGTGTGAGTGTAACCTCTATCCGCTGTTGGATGGACATACGTACATAGCAGTATCCCGACATATATATATATATACCGAGAAGGCAAGACAGAAGTACATATATATATATAAAAAGGGGCACATTCGTTGTCGTCGTCGTCGTCCTTTGTGGCGCTATATGTCTATGTCGCAGGGCCCGCCTCTCGGCCAATCAGAACTCAGCGGGCGGAGCGTCGCTTAAGCCGGTTGACGCCGCAATGGTCATCCACGACCAGAGCGGGTGTTCGTCCGCTTGGGCTGCTACTACAAACGATGATTTTATGCCATGCTGCTATGGCTGTGATTTCTGTCCCGAAAAATAATTTGTGTTGTCGTGTGTCGTCCGTGCATTAGTTCTTCGTCGACGGCGTTAGAACGGCTAAAGTGACCGAAGCATTGCGACGAAGAGCCGAGCACCAGACTGTTATAGTCCTAAACATTACCGATAGCGGGCCTTAGCGTAGTCCCTGTTACCAAAAAAAAAGGTTCTACGGTGATTCTGCGGTTAATCTCGCGCTTAGTTTTATGTTGGTGTTTTGTTCCTCCATCGCGTTAGTTTATGCTACTGATTGTTCTTGTTGATTGATTTTTAAGAGCGCGAGGTTGAATCACCATTGTAGAGAAGTGTAACAAAGTTCGGGACGAGTTGTGCAGAGGCCGTTCGTCGTATTCATATTTCAACGTTATTTTCATCCCTCCCGCTTCAATGTGATTTCAGTGTTCGATTTGACTGTCAACTCTTTCTTCGTTTATCTAAGTTTTATTACCTCAGTTCCTAGCAAGTTTGTTCCTTCCATTTTGACCGTTGACTCTGTGGCTCAGCTGAAAGTCAAGCTCACGTCTAGCGTTCTTCGCTGAAGGTTTGTGTCAACGCCGAGTGTCCTTTGTGACAGGAAATTAGCAGGAGCATGGACGTAGTGTCCCTGTGAATTATATTGAAGACGTAATGTGATGTTGTCCTTCGTGTCCAAGCGGATTCGGCCGCCCCAGGCGTGCCTTCCGTAACTAAAGGAGTCTTCGATAGATCTCTAGGAGGTGGTGAACAATCGAATTTGAACCGGTTGGCCGGTGGCACTGTTTTGCCCCTAGGCTTACAGGACTAACTAGCAAAGGGAATCTTTTGTGTCGCTTTCAACCACAAAGAGGACTGTGCGCGTAAACGAAGCGTTTGCCCAGCATAGATAAGAAAGAAGCACAGAAAGAAAGTGCACGCAGCCCCCGGACAATCCTTCCGGAAACGTTGCCTCTTTGGAGGCTTCGCTGAATAGAAGCGCGCAGGCCACAAGTCGGAGAGAGACAGACCGACCTACAAATCATCATCAAACATCTACCATTTTCGCACTGCTCCACCATCTTTACACTAAGTCCAGTTTAGGCGAGGTGACTCTGTCGAGCCAGCCAGCCAGCTTTTTTCGCGTTCGGCCTCTGTCGTTATCGATCAACTAGTTGATCTGTCAATCAACTAACCATCGTGTGAGTGCGCGTGAGCCAGTGAATGTTATTACCAGTGAGCAGAAAGAATCACAGAGTACTAGTCAAGTCAAACCAGGCTGTGAGCTCGGGCATTTATTTGTCGCTGACCGAAAAATAGCATTAACAAGCTATACCATACTGATCGAATACATACTATAGTTGAGCTACTCATGGTCTGGAAGTTGATTGGTAATGACTGAGAAGTGACGAATCAAAAAAAAAAAAAAAAGAACAAGTTGGGCATTCCTTGAACTGCGCTCAACGTGGATATTACGAACGTGGAAGATAATAGCCGGTATCAAAAAAAAGGGGAAAGTTCCTTATAAGTAAAGTTAATGCTATAGTGTAACTCGTATGTATAATGTATTGTTGGCATTAAATCAATCTTACACAAGGAGGAAGTGCAAGTTGACTTCGACGTGTAAACCAGTGGATACCAAACCGATTCGCAATTTTAATTAAAAGTTTCTTATTATTATCATTATTATTACTATTATTATTATCATACCATATTCGTTGACGCAGACCAGTGCCGCAAAAGAGAGCACTGTCCACTGTCTTATATTGTTGCCTCACTCTTGGATTGTGCCGTTTTCCCATGATCAAATACGAACTAGCCCCACCTTCCCCCCAAAAATCGTATCGTCCAATGGGCGGGTGTCTGTGAGACAGGTAAAGTTAGGTCCGCTTAGTGCAAAAGCCTCTTCCAACAACATGTGGATCGGTGAGGAACCCTTTCGGAGTGGTTCCGTCCCCTGCCGCCACGATTAGCTGGTTAGTAATGGTACTAACCGATTCGATCCGTTGTTAACCTTACGATTTGATGTGTTCGGCGGAAGGGGGCCTTTGCGTGTGTTGGCTCCGCGCAGATCTGCCTACGGCCGGTCGCTGTGATAGCGTAAGAGAGCGCCCAATATTAAAATACGTCACAAATAAGATAATACCATCTAAGAAATATTTCACGCATAAAGAAGATCATTTGAAGGTAGAAGAAAATAAAATCAAAGTGGAAAATCAAGTGGAACGTCGAAAAAGTAATGAGATCTCTATCGGCTGTTTCGTCGTTGCTTTTCGTGTCATCTGGTTTGGAAATCGAAACAAGTCTTCTTCTAGCTGAATGCATGTAAGTAAAACGAAGTATACTTTGATATAATAATAAACCATATGTATACGTAAGGTTAATGTAATAGTATCAAACGTTTCATATTGCTTTAGCTAATTTTCTCTTCCTACAATAGATTTTTCTTCAAAAACTATCTGTTTCATAGCTACATCGTTTCGCATCGAATTTCACCCAGTAAATAAGTTTATATCATTAGAAAATCACTGTCGTCGTCCGCAGCGCGAAAAAAACATATGCTTTACCTCAGTGAGCGTTTATCAACTAACTGATAATTTAAGTCATAAGATCAAAAATCAAACTAGTAATTTTTCATTAGTCTCTTATTGTGTCCCACTTTACACTTTGAAAAATTCCACATATAATAGATAAAACACACATGTTATAGTCTTATACTTGAGCGACGGGAATAGGTTTTACGGAGTGTGCCGGTATAATACGATATTCGTCACTGCTATAACATGATTCCAAATTTACATTCGATTCATCAGCTTCAGAAGATCTCCTATTTGTGCTGTCAATCATCTGCGAGAAATGAAGCGGATATTGCGCATGTTTTCCGTAACTCTTCAACTTATAGATTTTCTTCCTCTAACGTTCCTTCCTTCCTAGTGCTTATCACAGGCCATTCATACGCCGATTTAACACATATGTACTGGCAGTGCTCGCCAACTTGTCATGCCACGAAACTGTGCACAGAAATTTCCGTACGTTATAGTTGAGCACGGCGTCCCCGTGACTTAGCGTACGTAAAGTAATTATTAGGAAAAAGGGCAAGCGATAGGAAAGCCGGTGGCTGCATACGAATTAGCAGCACTATCTCGATCTGGTACTCTGTTATTGTTGTCCTATTTATCTATATTCTATTAACGTAAGCCTGATAGCAGCATTAAATGTTGAAGCTGCATCACTACGAATGTGAACGTGAGAAGTTATTTAGTCAACGAAGCGCACGCACTCATCGGGTTAATGTCACTTCACAAATGAACCACCTCAGTAGTCATTACATTGTATTACAACGACAGCTGACCTTTGCCACCTTATCGGACCTATTGGCCTACTTAATGCAGAAGAATTATATAGATACATATAAAATAAGTCTACGGTTCGATAATTCGTTTGCATGTTTCCATTTAGAAATTGTTTTCGTTACAAGGGGCGCGTTTCACTAACGAAAGCGCCGATGTAAATACTATTTTCAATGTATTACGTAAACCGTCTTAGCAATCGGACACAGTTTGTAGTTTTGCTGATCTTACCGACCCAGCTGAGTTCTGGTCATCTCAAATTCGTATCTAGTGAACACGAAATATATATATGCGCCTATTGCAGTGCCGATATATTTTTTATAATAGGTCTGTTATAGGTTGTGGCGTTTTTTGTTGCCAAATAAACGCTATAATCGATCCAACCGTGAGATAAACCTAAAGTGTAGTATATTAGCAATTGACACATAGAGAGAATATTAGCCAGCTACTACGCTGGCGTCTCGGAAAAAAATGTGCCTTATATTTCTCGTTTATGCTAAAGGTCTTTCTGAAAATACCTGTAGCAGCAACCGCTTGAAGCAGTCGCTCTCAAAATAGATCTTGTTTCATTTCTGTGTTGCTTGTCTCTCGTTTCCTAACTTCAACTTTCGCTTAGACCTGAAATACTAAAAAAAAAATTGAGAGCTGTCTTACTTTGCGCTATTTTGAATACAATAGGTAAGATAGAAAGCCATTGCAAATGGAAACTTGTATCGTAAACGAAAAGTTTTTGTGGAAGGAACGTTTTTCAGGAAAAAATGATCTTTTCTTTTTCGTTCGATTCAAAAGCGCTAAGAAATATCACCTCAATGTGATTGTTACAGTGTTATTATGGGAACATCAGCTGCAAGGCTATCTCGTTTTTGTCTAGAGTACCGACGATTACCTATCCTACAGGCAAATATCTTTGAAGCGAAAAATCGATGGGTCCGAAATTAACATATATTATTAGTGCAAGTTTTTCATGACACGTCTCATCTGCTCATCTGGTCTGTGAGTACCAAAAGGGCTACGACGAAAAACAGGCTTTGCTACAAAGAAAACCATTCCAAATATTACACGCTGTTTCGTACCACAGTGTTTGAGCGCTACGAATCATCAGACGTTTTCACGCAGCAATAAAAATGCATACATACATATGTATATATACACATATGCAGGAATAGTACAACTCGCCGGCCACAGTCAAGCCGAACTCTTGCGGCCCCATTCAAACAACAAAAAGGACTGCTCCAATCCGTCATGGCTTCATACCATACCAGTGTTTATGTGAGACTCATCTGTCGGTTGCTACTCAACGTTAGTTTGCTCTATCCTCTCTGACTCTTCTACCTTCCTGTCTCACTCACTCTTGTCTTTTTTCGTATTCCGCTCTGGCAATTTTCTCCTGATCTTCTTAGACTCCCATGGCGTTGGCTGAGTCAAATAGGCGGGGGCTTCAAGAAAACAACGGCTCCACTCTCCACCATCGCCTCGTACCCATCCGGCCTCTGTGGTCTCGGAATAGAAGTAGATCGGCGGCTAGCCCGGCGCTCCGCTCCCACAATAGGGCCATTGATGGTGCTCCGTCGGCCTCCACCAGTGTAGACACCCTTCAATAGGCCAGCAACATCAGCGCCAGTCGCTAAACCATCAAAGCTCGAAGCTCTGCGACGAGGATGCGCCAGTACAAGCGCGTCATTGGCGGATCAGCCGATCCGGCAACATTCGACATTTTCATAGGCCGACTGTTTCTCCGTGGGCCTCCTTATTCTTCGTTTTCTTCGTTCGTCGTCTTTGTCTTCTAGCGTACTACCAGCAGTAGCAGCAGCAACAGTCTCCATCTTGTTAGGTCTGTGCCTGCATGTAACTAAGCAAAGGACGGTGCGAGGTTGAGCATGTGCGTGTCTGTCTGTTGTTTTGCGTGGATCTTGCTGTTCTGAAAGCAAGCGAGCCTTCTCTGCGTCTCGAGTTGTCTCCATGTTGCTTGTCACGCTGCTGATCGCTGATGCTGCCGGTCCTGCTCCTCTTGGGCCGGCAGTTTGGCCTTTTGTTCGGAGCAGCAGCGCACTAGCGCAGCACGAGAATTCTTCAGGGTGGTTGGTTGTCGGTTAGTGGCCGGCCCTAGCAGTATTGGGACCTACTGTTCATTTAGTTCCTCACTTCGTTACATCACATGGCACACATGGACACACAGAACATAGAGCGTAGATGAGATTCAACGGCTAAAGCAGTGGCAGAATGAAGCCTTTAGCGAGCACCCTCCAAAATAGCCCTAACGAAATGGAACGACGCTGAGACAAACCAGAACGACAGCGAAACGAAGGCCAACCCACGATTAGCTTACGAGGAGAAGTCAGCTGCTGCTGTTATTATTGCTGGTGCACGCTGTGATCTGGGCTGAGCCTACCTGGCGCTGTTCACCAGATGAGCCGAGGTGAGCTCAGTGCGGCTAGCCGCTGCAGCGACCCGTCCCATTCCATTTCGACCCGAATAAGGAGTGCGAATGAGTCCGAACTTACAGGCCTCAGGCGGGTCCGTCTGAGTTGGTCCCAGGGCCCCTTTTTATGACGCCGACATACGCGCACATACAGCCACGAACACCGCCATCGCATACAGTCTCACACGCGCAATGAGGCTGCTTGCTGATGCGCTGCTTCTTCTCATTGGAACAGCTTTGTGCGTTAGCTGAAATCGTTAGCGGGCGATCAGTAAGTGGTTCGATCAGGAAAGCTTTCTTCTTAGGTTTGAGGCGCTACGGTGGTCGATGTGCGTTCTTCTATTTCGAGCGATGTTCAGCAGGTTTTTGGCAGCCAGGTCACCTTCAGGCAAGGATTGCTTGAGTTGCCTTCGGTTCTGACAAGTCTGTCTATTCCACGACTCGATCTGTTTTCTGGTCCTAGTTAAACCTTCGCCGATCGCACGTTTGTCGTCATTCGTTTGTTAAAGATGAATAGCTAAGATGGCCAGAGCCAGGGTCACCATCGGTACCACAATTGCTGGGAATAGCTACCGAAATAAGCAGTGCCTCCCTCTCAAAGACGAAAACTGACTCAATTCTTTGCTATCTATTAGATGCTGCGTATGGGAAACATAAAATCAGCAAAGCAGCATGATGAGTCGCCCCGTAAGCAACCGTAACATAGGCTTCAAGACATTTCCCTACATCATGCCAGAAAGAAGAAAAAACCTTCAATACTCTCATGTTATTATGGTCACGATAATGATACCGTTAACGAAGTGTTTGCTACTAGTACTCAGCGTGGCAACTTCTTAAGTTTTTGGACTTGGAAGGATTTTTAAAGACGTTTTCGTTTTTTTTGTAGAAACCCAAATGCGTTATGTTCGGCTATGCAGATGGCCGCACAGCATGGCGATGTTACGCTTCGTTCCCCGATACCCTCACATTAAGCTAAGATAATCACGCAATGGGGATTCTGCAGCTCCATACATCTTTTGCGTGGCTTCATCTGTAACTCAACGTGGTTATGCTTAATATCCCACATCAACTGCTATGACACCTCGTGCCTATGATAGCATCATGATCGATAGAAGTGTGCGTTCTTCAGTCAGGGTCATCACGTGGAAAACGTTTTCAAATTCACACAGTCAACGAGAAGAAAAAGAAGATATAACACCAATTAACTTAGACCGCACGCATGATTTACAGAGCTAATCAAAATTAAGCACATCAGGCTAGTTTTCAAAATGACGGCACAAAATAATACCATGTATATGTATATATATATGTGTACTTAGCTGATGTTACGATTTTGGTCGTCTGCAAATTTTCTAAGAAAATTTACGTTTTATCCTATTTCGACTGGTTCAGAGAATTGGCCATTTTATGCCTATGAATGTAAGTACCGTAAAAATACTACGTAATCTTCTGTGTACTCGAAAGTGTGATTTGACAGCAGATCGGTTAACTTGAATCGGCGATAATTCCGTCGTACGAACCTCGTGACCATATTCAGCATGCTTAATGGCCAATTGATTTCGATAACACCGGAATTTTGTAAACACCTAGATAAAGGTCAGTCTGCTTGATAATTGCGAGTCCAATATGAAAAACTGCAAGGCGTATGGTCAAGTACGACAAGTTTGAATTTTTATAGGCAGCCACGTCTAAAAATTGAAAACTTTGATATCTGAAATCATCTTCTTGGTATATTAATTGAAAGTTAGCCATACCGAAAAATTTACGATTTTTTATTTAATGATACATCGATGCTGCTGATGGTACCTAATTATCATCTGGGCTTTGCAGCGTTTTTGCAGTAAAACGAATACATTCAAAAAGATCCAACCGTTTCTTAGTTATTACTTCTAGTTAGTCAATGCCTATAAGGGCAATCGTCACGATTCGAAACATCTTCTTCCTGATAACTAAAAACTAGGTCACTGCGGACAGAGGGCACGCCTTGGGAAGTTCTTGTTCTTTTAGAAACCGTCCATTGGATAAATAATTTTCCTATCCAATAGAAACCCTGAGTGTCCGATGGCGCGACACACGCTTCAGGACAAGCTATGCATTCCCATAAGTGATTTTCAATTGTGACATGTATTTTCGTAAAGTTTCATATTGAAATTTCTGCCAATAGGGCTAATCGCACACAATGGCTATCACTAATTTATCAATACGCGCTTACTAGTCTCGCTTAAAGTCTCGCGATTCACTTCAGTGAGCGAAGAGTTTGTATTAGCCCCTATCAACCTCGTTGCTGATTGCCATCTACATCAAGATGAAGCTCTCCTTTGTTAATCTGAATTGATCTTTCTGCTTGGCAGATTATTTTGATTCAACTATTCCACGACGATACAATTCACCAGGTTATAGTCGGTAGTTTTTTTAGAAGGGTCACCTTCTGATAGGAAAACGCATACGTACTCAGCTAAACGGACTGCGGTCGACGCCCCTCAGGCGGGCTCTCCTTGAACAGAGATTTTTTTCGCGTTCAAGACTTTTGTCCCGTTCTCCCTTCTCCTACAGGTTAGCTCCTCGTATTCTACGGACAAAAGTGGATTTATGTGATGGCAAGAGCTGAGCCACGAGATGAAACGTTGTTCTACTAGACCAAAAACAAGACATATGGGCGCAGCGGCAACAAAGAAAAATAAAATAGGAACAACTTCTGGACAACTAATATATATGCGTATGTGTGTTGCGAATGGGGGTAAAAGGGAAATAATTCTCCCAACGGGGGGTACACGCTCTACGACCTGTCTGAAGAATTGTTGTCTTAATCCCGACCACTACAACCGCTATAGAACGATGCCATGAGACGGTAGTTTCCTGGGAATGGAAACCCATTTCAAAAAACACCAATCGTGCTGTAGATATAGAACAAGTCAAAGGTCCGCTGTCTTTAGAATTGTTCAGAGGACAGGACCGCCAAATCAGCTTTCGAAGTGGCGAATCTTCAAACCTTCATCGGATAAAAAGGAGAGGGCAGTGTTAGTCAATTATTCTGAAGGTCAGGCAAAAGAAGGGCTGAGGGTTATATATATATATATATATATATATGTAGTCGCATGAAGCTAAGTCGATCTATTCGAGGTTGCATCTATATCATGGTGGAAAGCCCAGACAATGCGCATATTTTGCCTTACGATAGTGATCTCCGAAGTGCTATAGAACATTGAGTGAGTTAGCTTATCGTCAATTACGAAGTCGAACGATGTGCAATTAGAAAAACCTAATACTACTTATGGTCAGTCGACTTTGTATAGACTATACACGAATCATAGATAAATTATTTCTTTGTTAAAACGTGCAGAACATCTATTTCTGAAGACAGTTATATTCGTTTGCTAAAAAAAACTATCATGTGTGTAACGAATCATTTACATGTTACGAGATTTTCTGAAAGAAACATAAAAACATGTGCTGAATTTAGGCGTAGTTTGTAAGACGAACGTTGCATTGCGTTAAGGACCTAAAGAGTAACGAAACTGGGGATCAATACAGAACAGCATTTCCCCCAGTCCGCAAGACAATGAAGCTTAATCTAATGAATACGAAAACTTGACTTTACAATTCGACCAATACCGGATGAGCCATATGCTGCCTATAACGAGTATCAAATCGGCGAAAGAAGCGTATTCTAGACAGGTTTCTGGCTCTTCCATAAAGACAAAAGATATAGACAAACAGCTTTTTAAAGAACGCCAAAAATTAGACCTATATTGAGTGTTTTGACCTGTGAATTTACTGCTTCGTATTGGTTTGTCGTAGTTGTTCGTGACCGGCTAACTGGTACTGGAAGTCCGTCATTGACGCTTTGTGACTGTTGAGAGGCAAATCGTGGGGTACCCGAGGGCTTTGCGAACCTTCATGCAATAGAGCGTAGCGATCATGGTATCGCCGAGGTTTGTGGTCTAGTTGCTGCTCCATAAAGACGCCTATTAAACTTTATGGCGGTTACAAACTCGAGTCCTGTGTCTGTCTACGTCGGAGCACTGATTCGCATACAGGATTAGAAAGCTGACAGAAACCATCAGCTCAGCTAAAAGCAAAGTATGCCATGGACGTCGTACCACACCTACTGGACGCCTCAATACCGTACCTCACACGGGTCTGAAACGAAAAACTGAGATAGAGACATTGAGTACCATCAGGTTCGTGCAGTAACGACACCAAGCGATGTCAGGTTTTCACAAAAATCATTCTCTGCATAGGCGAGTTCTTAGTCTACGATAATTTATGCCTGTATAATATCTATTACTATGATTGGTCTTATTAGGTTGACGGTAAATGATGATGGACGATGGTAGTGAACGGAAGGACTTTTCATTTCTACATAGGGTTTCAACGTGTGGAAATCCACAAACAGGAAGTGTTGTCGGCTTATCGGCTACGCGAAAACTATGGTAAAGCCTGGTAAATACACACTGTCAGATCTTAAGTAAACAATTCAGCTCAAACACGTTACTATGAATTATGGTTAACTATTATATAGATATAAACAAAAAAAAACACTGGAGGGTTCCTAAGAACGTGTATGCCGCATTTTTCTTTGTCCCTAATGTTGAAGCGATTATATAATTACGGCGTTATTACAATGACGTACTACTGGCTAATTCAGAAAGTCACGGAAATCGCTATCTGTGATGAGTGTTATGATAAATGCTGTTTCACGTCCGGTTACTGCCGTTACGCAGTACCTCAGGTAGCCAGCTGCTTCGAGAACCAAACAAAGTGTATCTACTTCATTCGTTATGAATCCTGGCAAACGATAACATATTTAATTATCATATTTTTTCAAGTGTAAGCCCCTTTTCGAGCACAAAAATATATTTCTCAAACTATTTAATCAAAAGATTTAAAATGGGTCCTATTATTTTTTAAGTTTGCCAACAAAGGAACATTTCATCGGCCGCATATTGGTCTGTCCATTCATTCATCTGTATCATCTTTCACCTAAGTCTTCACGCACTGGTTTATTTTACGTCAGGATCTACGCCCATTAGTCGTACGTATATGAGCCGATTTCATCAATTCAGAACTCACGATCGTATTGTCGATCCGGCCCCACCGTGGGTATGTGCGGATCTCTGGTGTAAGCTGCGCCACCATATAACAGTATTAATATTAGTATTTATTATTATGTATTTCTATTAGCAATCAACAACACGGACGTGTGTTTGACTCATCTAGTGTTCCTTATGGGTATCTACTTGACAGCGGCCTGCCCTTCGTTATTTGTCGGCTCATTTATCTTCCGCCAAGGTAAACCTCGAACGATTTTGCAAAAACTTAGCCTCGCGATGCTAGAGAGGTCGACTTCCTTTCAGATCAAGGCCATGGTTCGCTCAAATCTGCCGTTAAACCATGAGCGTTGTGACGGATTGCCAACTATATATCGTGTCTTAGGAAGGATGAGGCTTGCGACACCCAGTCATGATAATTTCACACCTAGAACCGATTCGTCAGTGGTGCGGGGCAAATGGAACAGCGTGATGTGTTGAACGAAATTTTGGGCTGAAAAAGCTGACAAAAATGGCGCGGTTAACGAACTAAAAAGGACGAACATAGCAAGCTCAGCTTTTTGTATACTAGCTGTCAGAGTATTGCCAACTGAATTGAAGATTAGTTATTAGGAAACTATCAATTAATGCTCCAACTGACACCTACTAAATGTATAAGGTCCATGAACCCTCAGGTAGTGAAGAAAACTAGACTTCTAAGCTTCTAATATGACATCGCCTGGAGTTCATTGAGATGATCTGTCCTACGGTTCTAGACTCGATCCGTCGGAAACGTCTTAACCAGCACTGCCTGCTGGATTTTGTAGCCAGAATTTCAAGCAAGTGAGTAGTGAACCTGCTTTTGTAGCTAACTTCACCATACGTACCGTACCGATCGTAGCCCGCAAGAATGGGCCATAAATATCAGCCCGGAATCCATCTAATTATGACATCGTTCAATCAAGAAATGCAGTCGCTTCCGTGCTGGTCCTTGATGTGTTTATGCACACGATTAGGATAAATGTGGAGGGATAAAATTAATGGACAATGTTTGGCTATCCTAGGAATGTCTGCAGAATCGTAGGCTGTCTCGTAGTTGAAGGTAAAACGACTCAATATAACCTAAGGCATAATATTTGTAAATTTTTGCATAAGGAAATTTAGGCTGTTTAGGATGAACCAATTAAGAAGCGATCTAGATATATATCGTTATCGTATCAGATGATCCTCTTTGTAGGCACGCCCCATCTTGAAGAGCATATCAATTTTCGTGAAGGCTTTAAAAATATTTGATAAAAACGTTGGTGCTGTAGATACGACAAAATCACGGTGTGTCTGCCATTCATTGTCTCACTTTAGACCAACAGTGTTTTTACGCCCGCCAATCTCGTAATCTTCTTTTTAAGTTAATATCAACTAATGTTTAAAACTTAGATTTTATTTAGCCTGAAGCCACAGCGTTCCAATCGGACTTGTAGCTCACGTCTGTGCATCGAGTATTCCCAGGCTAACAAGATGCACGAAAACAGTGCCCCTGTTGATATTAAGAGCAGTTTTCTGAATATTGAAAGTTACTGACTTCCGTAAAGGCTCCTGTCAACGTAATGAAAATTTATTTAAATTCATGAAAGACAGAATTTGCATTGTTTTGAATTGCGGAGTCTAATAAGACGCGTATCGGTCGCGAGCAAAGGCTAGCGCCTTAAAAGTTACGTAAGTTGATTTTATTTGCGAAGCGTCACTGATTAGGGTTACTGTTTTATACAGATAAGCTCCTGGACTTGGATTGAGTTAATTGCTCTTGTAGTGCAATCGAGGCTCTAAATATTATATCATTACCATAATGCCCAAATGCAGCCCAATGATGTAACTCACAAATAGGCCTAAAATACTGTAACTAATTAACAGGGATAATATATTATATTTATAATAATATATTTACATATAGGTTGAAGTTGTTTTTAGATACATTTCCCAAGATTAACTGCCTCTAGTCGACCTAATCCGCTTAAAAACTGCTGATGAATCATAGCTAATCCCGTTTCTCACTAACACCATACTAGCATAACCTATTAACTAAGAGAACCTTTAAACGGTGCAAATGGACACCAGCGACAGTTAGTTATTAAGCATAGGACTACGTACGGGCTCGATGTATGTATATGTTTAGGTTTTTATGAAGACTGGAATATCCTCTAGAATATGGAAAGAGACACTTCCTTACCGTAGCCTCGTATCGAGTCCACGACAGCTTGTCCTAGCTTGATAGGTAAGCAAGAAAAGGAGTGTTTTCTTTGACCTAAAGCACAACTCCGTAATCATGTCAACTTAGCCAACATCAATGTATCATTGAACTGACTGCATTATACAACAATAGCACAAATACCAAAGGTTTCAGCGTATCATTTGTGCCGCAGCTCGTACGGTAGTGGTTCGGTTGATTTTTACCAGAATACAAGGAGATAAAAGTTGTCGATATAATTGACATAATAATTTACTACTTTATAAGAATGAGCGCCGTTTAGAATCGCACAAAAGTTAGATTTTGCGGAAGAGACCACAACGAACAAGAGGTGTTTAGCCAGTACAGGGTGTAGCTCGTTATAACCGGAAAAATTTGCCTATCACATAAAGTTAAAATGTGCCCTGCAAATATAGTAATACGCTGCTATCGATGACCTGATCGCTGCAAACGGCCTACAGGCAGTTATTGTTGAAATAGGACTTTTTTGTTGAAATTGTTCGGAGCTCACTTCAACATTTTTTCAAAAAAATGTTACAGCAATTCTAACATAGACATAATAGTATTACTCACGTATTTTATAGTTACACGCTTCAGGACACTAACTGGAGCATTCAGTTAAAAAAGGCCACAGCAGCGACACAAAACCCATTCCGGTTCCCTTATCTAAGTTTAACTGTCGACGTGTTGTATCGTATTCACGTACACAATATGCTACGCGTATGTGATTTATTATACGAACACTCTGTAAGCGATACTTTTCGTTATTTTTAGTCCTGACACTGGGGCTTTTTACTTGCAACCTGTGAGGCAAAGATATAGTTGTACCCCTCTTGCATATCTCCCTTTCGAAGCCTATTGACTCGTTCAGTGAGACGTTTCTGTTCAGCTAATGCTTATATGATAAAAGTATATGCAAAAGGTAGCTACTGTGTTGTCCATCGCCAAGACATAGTGCGTGAGAATGATGAACATTGACCGGCCTACAAGAGTATAATGGTCTGCCGATCTCGTATTGCCAACATTACAATTAGATAGACATCCGGCAACAACAAATTTTTCCCTAGCCGGCAACAGGGTCCTGACTGTTCGTCGCGGCTTGTTCTCTACTGTTCACTTGGCTTCGCAGCGCTATTTTCTAATACCGACGGGCTCGAATACGAAGCAAATGTTTCCATTACACCCTCATTTATGTATTTTACGTCGGCCGCAGATTTCTGTATATCACGTGTAGCGCCTATATATATATATGCGCGTCTATGTCTTGTTGCTGTTGTTGAGCCTGCACCAGTCAATTGGTTTGTTGTTGTCGATATGCCAATGCCGGCCAGGCGATTTCAGTTTGTTAGCAAATGGCTTCGCTGTAAAACTCGTTTACGGCGGGAAGGTCATCATCATCGGCTGCCGTAGCGTCGAAACGGCGACGCCAGCGACCCCACTCCTTCCTCAGTGGTTGCTACCCGTAAGAACACCAGCCGATCTGCCATGGCACCGATTCGTGACCGCGTCGTAACGATGATCTTTATTGGCCATCACTCAGTCGAACACGGGCGGTCCATCATTCCTCCCGCCATCGGTCAACCGCTGAGCTGGCCAGAAAGCCAACAAGTCAATCTATCTAGCTATTTATCGCTCATAACAACAAAGCGGGCAATAATGAAACAGAGAACAACGAAAAGCACAGGAAGAAAAAATGACAGAAAATAGAAAAGATCGAAGGAAATTACTGCTTCAGTTTGAGGACCACGCGCATATATGTCGACTTCTGTTCGTTCGACGCTGTGTTACTGCTCATGGGAAAGGCCATAATGGACTTTTTGGAAAAAAAAAAAATAAAGAAACAGACCGACCCGAAAATCGACTGTAGATCGCCGTTTTTTGGCGGCGCTGGTAATTTTTTGTGGAGCTAGCTTTGTTTTCCATTCGCTGGGGATTGGGTATTTAGCAGACACAATGAGCTGTGCTGTCGGGTGCGAGCATGTGCATCTGCATAGGTCTGAAAACGACGGCAGTATTCGTACGAATACAAAGGCCAATGCTGTCATGATTCTATCCCTTCACTGTGTGGCTGCGTATCCGTAGAATGTCTGGTGAAGAACATAAACGACTTGAATGACAGAGTCGGGCGAATGCGGTCCATGGTGGCCTCTCACTTGTGCCGAAAGCCTTATAAATCGAATAATGCGGCAGAAAAAGAAACGTTCCGTTAATTATGCATGACAAAATTATTCAGAAGCCACTCATCCATACAGTAATGCCTTTGTCTTTTTGCAGTGAACAATATAGGGATAAGAAGCTCGTGCCTGTTCTGGCGAGCCATAGCTATGGTAACCGTGAGTCTGTTCGATCCGATTGCACTAGTAGGTTAGCTAGCGATCGCGTGTATGTAGGCCGGTAATTGTCATTGGGAAAACCAGCTCTTAAAATAAGTTCCCTTTATATATCCGTCATGATCTAGGTCGGAGAAATTGCTAGACATAGCTAAAATACGGTTAAAACAAGTATATAGCTGCTGGTACGGCTCGCTCCTCCAGACAGATCCGCAGGTAAAACGCGTGAAAAAAGAAAGCTCATTAGAAAAAAAGCTCGCTATTAGCATCTACCTATAGTGTATAGCAGTATATAGTTGTGGTGGCGTCATATCTAAATGGTATCGATATTTAGGCACTTGGCGTAAATTTGAAATAAATATCCAATACCTGTTTCGTCGAATATAAACTCCTCTCCTCTCCTCTACCTAATCCGTGTGCTTTTTTTTTCATGTCTCGCTATTGCCGTAGAATGCTAGCCTTATATTACGGCTAATCCTATCATTATTTTTATTCATAGGCAGTATACGTCTCGTATGTTTACTGCAAAACTATTGATAAGCAATACGTAGTGCGTATGTTACACCACTTCACAACCATTCCACGTGACCCAGGCGTGGAGGGTCGGTTGTTAGTTTATCTTAATCTTCTTATAAGTACTTTAATAATAAAATAATAATACTACGACAACATTTCAGGAGCATACCATATTTTCGTACGCCTTTTCTAGCCTGATTATATATTAGAAGTAGCGTCGTTGCGTCTAGCATTCTGTATGAAGACGAGGGACAATCTCCACCGAGCACCTTTTCGCTGAATTCCCTTATTTCATTATGAATATTTCATTCTATCAATAGCGATATCGGCATATCAGTAAAAACGCTACTGCTATACTATGCTGTTATACAATGTACGATTTGGAAGAACGCAGATAGAGCATAGCAAGAAGATTACACGTTTGTCGTTGCTGTCGCTTGTCGTTGGACGCCTCGGCTATGACGACATGTACGTACGTCGTTCTAATCAATAAACAATGCCTTTTCTTTTGCGCTCGGCACGAAGTCTGTTTATACAGAAAACAGTCAGAGGGAGTTTTCCCACACTGGCTGTATGCCGTATTTTTCATCCCATTACATTAATATTATCATCATAATTGTTCATAACCGAAACGCTAGTGGTAGCTTTATACCAGTTTGCCTTTCTGAGGAAAGCCAAACCAGCCAGGTGACACGCACAGCCGAACCGTACAATAGCTGAGTGTATATAGGTAATCGATCTGCAAGTAGGAGTTAGCTGCTGATTCGCCTTTGCCGACGGCGGCGGCGGCCAAATCAAGAGCCATCGACATACGTTTTGATCGTTCGGAATCACTGCAACCGCAAACATCGCCGAAACCTGCAATGGGCGTTCAACGCCGTTCCGTCAGGGAAAGCAATAGAGCCAGTAGTAGCGACTGAGCGAAATGTCAGCTGAATTCTTGTTATGGCTGATGCCCCCCACCAGCGACGTCTGCGGCGTTGTTACATGTTCCACCGATACTACAAGTGTTGGTATGAATGCGAGTTTAAGCGCGCACGTGTGTGTTATGTTACGCTAGTTATGTTGCGTTCAAGCTGTTAATGGCTGGCGTGCCATGGTTTAACGTCGATGATGGTGAAGGCACCGGCAAAATGTTGCAGAGTGGCGCAATGGCTAGCGGCGGCAATGGCAGCGAAGTCGGGGACCGCTCTGGCCCTGTTTGTTGGTTCCTCTTACGGTTTTTCTTTGACGGCAGGATCACGCAGTATCCCCCCCGCTCCCCCGCCCCCCGGGGCAACTCCTGTTTCCCCCGAGTCCACTCTCTTCCGTTGTGTTTGACCTCTCTCGTCCTCGTTTGTCGTTCTGTGTATATATCTGTATATGTGCGTGTGTCTGGTTGTGGCCCATGTGCGAACGTGTACTCTGGGGGGCGGCGGCGGTAATCGGCAGGATGACAAAACTTTGGTTTAAGCCGCCAGCTAAGGGATAGCGCAGCGGACTGCCGGTCGGCTGCGTGGCGCATCGGCACCGCAACACAGAACCTAGTAAGGAGAGACAGAAGGAGCAGTGGCCGACCGACAAATCACTACAGATGCTTATAACGCTATTTATCCGGGAAACCAAAACTAGCCATCGTTGGTTGAAAGCTGCGCGGGAACGTAGCTCCTTGTAAAGGCGTTACGTTTGCTGTTTGAGACCGATACGGCGAACGGGCCGGCGGGCTGGTGTTGTAAAGGGGCGTCATGTTTTCTGTCGCCAGGTAAACAGTCGAAAAACGGGAGCGGCACTAACTCACCGCTTAACAACCAACCGCTATTAAGCATCCAAGCAGTCGAGCGAATACGGGCGGCATGCGCTGAATGAGATGGCACGATATGCGCACGCCTGAGAAACCCGCACGCAGAACGAAATTCGTAAAAAGAATCTAAAAACAAATACCATCATCATCGCCATCAACATCGCTATCATCTACCTATTAGGTAACACAATAACGACAGTAAATATACAAAGAATAGGATCGTCTTTAGGTTTGTGTCACACGAATAAGCCGTGTCTATTTGTCTAGCTACGACGACAAAAGATCCGACCAGACCTCGTAAGCGGACATGTGGCAGCCGCACTGGATACAACAAGAAGTCAAATTGATAAACAAAAATATAGACATTTCTTTAGTTTTGAGTTTTCGTAGAGTGCCGTTTAGTATTGGTTTACGGGAACGATCTGAAGTCTCCGATTCAGTTCTAGCATAACGTGATGCAGGCGATCTTCCGTGCCGTTATTGTAATGGCTGTGTATTAACTCGGAGACGATCATTAATAGAAGCGTGCTTCAATCTACTGTCAGCTGTCTGAGTCTAAAATCGATCTAACTAGTCAATGGATTTTCCAGAGGCCCACACCGGCGCTGGAAGAAATCAACACGTGCGGCTATCCATGCGTGCTTCGAGCCTTAACATGCGAATGTTTAAAGTGGCTAACAATGATGTTGTTGTGGCAATTCAGATTTAACATTCTTCCATTGAATTGGCTAGCAACTATCGCGGGCCGGTTCGCTGCCAGTGGTTTTCTCGAGATTTCCTTTATTTTTGGCTTTTTGCTTCTCTACCTGTCTTCAGTATCATGGCTAGTAGATATATGTGCGTTCTTAACCGACGAATGTCCTATTCCGTCCCTCTGCACTCAGGCTTTGTCAGACGACCTCACGTAGTGACTATTGGTCAGTTCGTCAGCGCTAAGATCGCTGTCTTGTGTGGTGTTGTATCGGCTCAAAGGGAAGAAGCGCTTCTGTCCCGGAGGGCATTGATCAACGGTCCCCCTTCAGCTCGTCCTCATGCGTCTGCAAGATGCCAGGGTGATGCGGTGTGCGTTTAAGTATCGAGCCAGGCCCTCTCTGTCTGCCCAAGATCCGTGCTCGCTTTGAAGCCGCCAGTTGGAGTTGCCTAGTTGAAAGGCTCGGCAAGATAACTTAACTAAGCTAAAGGTGCTAGGCTGCGTTGTGAAGACGAGCCTTTCGATCCCTGGCTCTTTCGAACAGCCCTGTTCCTAAACGGATCAGCAGAGGTTGTAACTACAACAGCGTTCCTGCTGTTGTTGACTCAGGGACACGGTGCAGACGCTAGGACAGCGAGCAACTGTAATGACCGGCTGAATGGCGGCCAATGGCATGCGATCGATGATGCCACCGGATCGTACGCGAAACGCCGAACGAAAAAGAGAGCGCGTGCAGAGGGAAGATTTAGACCCAGAGGGAACAGCGACAACGACCCATGTCCAACCGTGAAGGAAAACGACGATTGAAAGTGTTCGCCTCAGTGGCCGAGTTAAAGAAAACTTCGCAACAGCGAACAGACGAAGAGCATACATGAAGTAAAATCCTGAAGCAACAACAACAACAACAACAACAATAGGATAGGTAACCACAACCGCGGACGCGAGAACAATACGACGAACCATAGAAAGAGAAAAGGTTTCTTCAGCTTCACAATCATGGAGGAGTCGGAAATGTCCTAAAAGAGGACGAACTCAAATGACCTTTTAACCAGCACGATGGTACATCGGGCGCAAACTTTCAAGACTGTCTCATAGGAACGCAACTATCGAAGCGCGTATGAGTGAATGGAAAATACATCCTTACATAACAGTCATCGCTTGTGCTCGTGGAAGGAGAATCCTCAAGCCAGGCCGGATTTAAGATCACCACTCTGTCAGTAATATGCATCATTGCTCCAAAGGTAAACCCCGTAATACGAGTGGTTATTGTCGTATCAATTTTCTGTTTAGTAATAGACAAAAGGGCTTCCTATGATCGCGGTGTCGCTTAACGTGGCGGTTGCTGCAGGAAAGAATGCAGCTCTACTGCCGCTATGAGTCAAGCGAAGTTAATGCAAAATCGACTTGTGTATTTGCAAAAAAGCCTTAACTTAATTGGTAAATAACTTGAAACGTCCCTCCAGATACCAATTGATGATGTGGCTTCGATACATTTCATTGCAGATGATTAATTTAACGCAATATTTTGAACATATTTAGTATGTTAGCTGAAACGTTTCAACAGTTGGGAGCATAGACCATGTTGTAAAAAATTTATAGTATAGTCTGGCCGGTTCCGTTCATAATGGCGAAGGTGGTTTAATCAGGCTGACGAATCACATCACTGAGAGAAACAACATTATGGTAGTTTTACGGAATTTCTGTCGATGGCGGAAGCACAGCCTTGTCATGTGAACTAAATAGGTGTTCGGGTGCGGCGGGATATCAAAGCGGAATGGCCGTGCTTAAATGGTGAGATTCGTTTAGGCCATAAACCGGACGCATGCAGTGATAAGTAGAAGCTGCTGAGTGTAAGGCACACCAATCTATCAAGTGTTTATATAGATATTTGCGTATTTATATAGATATTTGTGCAGTATTTTATATTAATAATTATCAAGTGTACGTATAAAAAGTAGAGCCGTACGTATTTTTAATTAATGCCAAAATAATCTCTAATGTACAGAGGGCGCATAGAATATGCCGAGTACAAGGTTCTTATACATTTTTAAACATTTATCTCAAACCTAGTGCTAGCAAGCTTATAATTCACACAAATCGGCTGCTATTCTAATAAAAATAATAGAAAACGCCTAGATAGTTCATTGAATTTTATCATTATTTTTTTGGGCGCGGGGAGGGGGGGTGACCTGGGGGGTCACCACGCGAGGCTCAAGAGGCGATTCACCTTACTTATTTCAAACGTAAGCAGGAATTTAGGAAAACTTCAATTTAATTTATCTGTCGATCATAAGAAACGATCCATCCCTGCGAATATAGTTTGACTGGGCCAACACCTTGTTGACTTGGATCGGTGCCTTTTATGGTTACAATATGGCTTTAGGCAACATTCTTGTCAAAATTTCCGAAGCCTTGAAGGTCATGTTATCAACAGCGTCCTATTATTTATGAGTCAATATAACCATAGAAAATTGTTATATAATACGGTAGACATAATTTTTAAAGTACGATATAGATGCGCAGTAATATTTTCAAAAGATAAATAAATTAATGTCAAAGGTAGAGTGAACAAATGTTTCGAAACAGAGTAGGCGTTACCGTGTTGTACATAATAGATACACTCTAATTGTTGGTTGTTATGATAAGTGGCTTGCAAATGTATGCAGCAGCGGACCTGGCTTAGATGTGATGGTGTAAAATACATTAGTTGTTAATGAAGTTGAAAGTTTATACAAACGGGACTGGGCATGAACGAAATTCAGTGGGTTAACGTACGACACAAAACCTATCTTCATAACTAGAACCTGTTTCAATACTGCGTTGAAATACTAAACACTGTGTATATGCGAACGAGAGTCATCGACGCTCGTTTTAGTTAAATCAAACCCAGAGTAACTCGAAGAAAATCATAGAGGGCCTCTAGCAACTGCGTAAACAGCTGTTATATGCAGACTAGCAAAACGTATAGCTTCCACTAAGTAACGTACGAACAGGATAACAAAAAGAGTCCCGTCGACGTTATCAGAGACACCCGTCAACGTCACTCTACGGCTGCCGTTCAATTAGCCTGTAGCCGGAACTTAATCAACCCAGTCTGTAAATGTGTCCGCATCTAATTGTTAGCACAAAATCATTATCTAAATTCAAATGATAGTATACTGCCAGCAAACACAAAAAATTAGCCATATTGTAGTGAAAATTTAAAAAAATTCGCACCTACTGTGCTAAAAAAAAAAAGTGCTCACGTCACGCTTTTGTATCAAGAGATTTCCTTAAGCTGATAACAGGCCGGACCACTATTTGTTTACAACTGAGTCATTACGCTTATTAAACCCAATCAATGTTTAACAAATACATTCAATAGAGTGTCCTACAGCAGCATCGCTAGCGTCTTACTGATCGATCTATTACAAAACTGACCCAAATCAAATATATCGAACACAACATAATTATGACGACCTGTTTCAGTGTGGCATCTCTTAATTCTGCGATAACATCG
>NW_019213397.1:22296-51943 GCF_002532875.2 Varroa jacobsoni
ATATATATATATTTTAGATAGATAGTTCTAAGCAAACTTTTATCTAGAACATAGTCGTCATTTGCATCATTCGTGTCTTCAATGCTTGTGGCAATGTGTTTCGATGGTCATCATTTGTGTCAGTCATCACTGCCTGCTGACGCCTAACCTAACTTTCCTCTCTAGGTAAAAGCTGTTAGTTTATTCATTTTGTTACACGACCTAAACAGAGTGAAAAAATCTCTTATAATTTTAACCTACCTATTTGTATTTGTAGCGAATTTCTAATAGTTTTGAGTGAGCTCCTTTCAGTAACCTAACGTCTACAACAAATCATCAATGAGCTATCTGATTTGGAACACCTTCTGTTAACGTATGATATCTCTGAGCAATCTGATAGAACACGTAATGACAAAATGCGGTGCCTGCGTGCCTGCCTGCCTGCCTGCCTGCCTGCTAAGGTACAATGGGGGGACGTCACGCGGTATGGCGTATTCGACATACCCAACGGCACGTGTGTACAGGAGCGGCAAATTTCCCTAGCGCGCGCGCGCGCGCTCGCTCTTACAACAATGCCAGAACACATCTATATATAGGATGATTATATTTATGTAGCTTAAAAATGATTTACTATGTTACGGTCGTTGTTGCTGACGGCTATGTCAAGTGTCTATGCATATCATGGCTTGTTTTATGGAATTATATTGCGCGAAATGGCGAATAGAGTCACATTAGATAACGCGAACTAGCGTACTACCGTAATAGTTTGTTTTCGTTCGAGATGATGAGGATGATGCCATTGTTGTCGTACGATAGAGTTATAACGTAGCTTGTAACAGTGCATGGTTGTTTATGTACAGTCGAATTTAATGATTGTGTGCTATAGGACGTGCACGAAACGTTATTTAGCCTAGCTGTACCTTTGCTGTAGTGTTATCGCAGAAGTTACGACCAAATTTTCCTGTGGCGCTGAAGGACAAAAAGCAAACGCAGCTTTTAAAAGTTATTTTTATGTAAGACAAGCATTCGTGCTGGCTGTAAGAAGATCAGCTGGAAGATGCTAAGGCTGTGCGCTTCAAAATAAATACTGATGAATAGTCTGATTTTCGATGGTAGATGAGCTTCGCCTAAGATAAAAACTTCTGCTACATGCAATTTTTTAATCTACGACTATGATATGCTGTTGGTGTGTGGGCCTAAAATTTCAACGACGCTTCGAGCGTCAAAGCGTCCGTATCAACGGATCCTGCGCAGCGTCACTATGACCTGCACAGTTTACCTGTGTGCCATATATAATCGAATTTAAAAACGACTAGGCAAATTTGAAGACCGTTTATTTCCTAAGAGACATTCTGATACGGTTTAGTCCAAGCTGTTATGACTGCAGTTAGTTCCAACCCACTCGAAGCTATCTATGAAGATGTCCGCACGATAAGTTGAGAAGTTCGTTATCTAACGATGGCAATATTCAAATTTTCCACATCTCCATAGAGTTTCGACAACCATTTTTGCGAAAATTCCCATGAACGACATGCTTAAAGGGAAGTGTCGAACGTAAGTAAACGCTAGAATAGACGGAAAAAACCTATGCATCAGTAAGGCATGTACGGTACTGACTGGTGATGAGCGACCTTGTTAATCAACTAGGCTATAATTACTGCAATGCATAGCTCATCATGCTCGTTCTATCAAATAGTGAAATGTTTGCTTATTGTGTAGTTGTTTCGTCAGAAACGATCGTCATCTAGCGAATGCCGCCCGCTAGGTCAAACACTAGACGAGGTTTGCAGGGAAAGTCCGCCATTACGCGCGCCTATAAAAAAAAAATGCCAAAATCCTGAAACATAATTATCAAAATCATCATTTCAGCTGTATCGGATTTGCGAAGCGCAGCATCTTTAACTGGCATTAGAATAGCGCTTAGAAGGCTAAGGGTAGCAGGTCTTAAATAGGTCGCACCTCTTTGTACCTTTCATTTTGTTTCGCATATGCCGTCCTGTACGATGAAATGAAGCTAGTATTAAAGAAAGATTTCCCTTTACTTGCGATACGAAGCGTAATGGCGAAGTGGTCGAATCAGCAGCCATCATACAAATATCGTCATTCTGTCCTCTATGAATCTGCTCTGGCGGGGCTGTTGTTGTCGCAGATATTGTAGGAGTGGATGTCGTCATGAAAAGTTTACGACCCTTAACGGTATAGGATAACTTTATAATAATACAAAGTAGTACCAGTAACAGCAATAATATCGATATAGATAATAATGATGATGGTAGCAGCGGCGATAATAAAAAATTGCAGTGATAACATAATCTGAAACGAGCTTTGGCGACGCGTATCATCACGTGATTTTCACCACCTTTGTTCAGTCACCATATCGCCAGCGTGCTTGTATGTTTTCGGTATATTACGTTGTCGGTAGGGCAGCTTTAGAGGTTTAAACGACTTTTTTAGAGTTTAGGATTGGATAAACTTTCCCTTTGTCATAGTATCAGCTCGATGCAACCCTTTGTGCAGCTTTGTTTGTCACAAAACAACTATAGAAAACGGCGTTCCACTAAGGAAGGAAAAGAAGGAAAGGAAGGGAAAGGTGGCCATTGCATTCTGCATCCTCCAATTGGTTAATAATGCTGGCGTTACTAACTCCACGGAGTCTATCATATGTAAAAATGGTGTAATCCGTTTCGTCCAGACTTTGAAGCGGACTCCCCCGAATAGCACTCAACGCTCACATTGTGCAGATCACATTCATTCACCGACTCGTTCTCACTGCTCCTACATGTAACACCGTAATGGCGTTCGTTTCTGGCGATGCTATGTATATATACATATATGTAGCAAAAAGGGCGGGGTGAGCGAATTTGTCACAGCCTGATGATGGCCGGCTTGATTCGGCAGCCGTTTGTGGAGAGTGATACGGCGAAACAACGAATCAGGGGGAGGTAAAGAGCCCGACGGTGAACTTGGAAACCTATAACGTACGACCTACAACCCACACTGGCCTAGGTCGGAAGGCCGTCGGGGCGAAACTTAACGATAAAACATTGTGGCTATTCGGCTCTCGTTTTAATACGCGACAGAGTCCGCTGCAAGGACACAGTTAGCTGTCGGCCTTTGCATTTATCACAGTTCTAACCGGTTAGTTTAGAGCGGTACGTCACCAGGTTGTAATGTAGAGTGAAAATTATTTCAGAACATGAACATAACATGAGATTAGCAGCGGCAGTCGTTAGAAATAGATACGCGCGACGACAGGACCTTATTAAGCAACAGCTCATCATGAGAAAAACGTTAATGACCTTTTAAATGTAAACAGACAGCGGTCCTGCGTAGGTGTAAATAAATTTATTCCTAGTAAGGAAGAAGATCGTTTTCGCTTGGTTCTATCGTTTAAATTTATTCATAGAGAGATTAATAATTTGGATAAAACAGAATTTTTCTTGCCCAAATTTATTTTGAATAAAAAAAAATGCTATTATCCTTCCTGTTTTTGTACGTACCTTTATTGGTAAAAGTGGATATGATATTTGAGAAATTTTATTAAAAAAACATCGATATCATCGAAAACGCCGTCACCGGCTAGAGTAGCGTAAAACGGATTCTTTGTAGTTTCATTTAATGCGCCAACGATAGACGTGCCCAAAGGGATAGAAGCGCCTGAGATCACCAAATATTGTGGGGGCGCTGAAGCTTTGAATTTTATGTCCCCACACACCCCGGGTGAGACCTTCCTACTTGGGGAACAGGATTTCTGTTGGCAGTATAGTGCGTTAATTTCTGTTGTTGTTAAGGCCAAAGGCGAAAGAAGAGAGCATTGAATATCCTAAACTTTCATTGGATTTTTAACTTTTACTCGTTACTACAAAGAAGTAACCCCCTTTGATTAATACTAACTGTTTTTAGTATTGATGCGCAGGGGAAACAAATCGTTATTTTAGTCTGATTTACTTTGTAGATCTAACATCCTAAAGTAACCGGCATGCCAGTTGATACCATTCATCTAATTATCTATATTACTCTATATATCTGCCGAGAAGCATCTCTATTCAGTTATACGCACAACAAAGAACAACAGACAAACGAACCGGAAGGAATTATTGCGTCAACAACAAAACTAAACAAGGAAAATACACGCCGAAATGAGCAGCGTTACTTAAGCATAAAGTCTTTGCCGCATTTAGAAGATAGGTATGCTAAGGCCTAAAGATATTCATAAGGCAAGCACGAGAAAGTGGGCAAGGCGTTGTTCGTGTTTATTAGAGGTCCCGGCAGCTCTTTCTGTACTCTTTCTCTGCACAGTCGCCACTACAACTACCGGAAGCATTGGAGCCATTACCACACCACGAGCATCCCGAATTAAACCCCGGAATTGGCAAGCGACCAAGCAGGCACGTACTCTTTGCTATGCCGAGGCATGCCAAAGACTGGGGAGACCAGAGAGACCCAGGATGATAAAGCGTACGAGGTTAGTTACAGAGGAGGTCCTTCGGTGGCAGCCAAGACAACCAGTGGCGCTGCGAAAACCACCCCATTGGTTCATTGCACAAAAATCTTCCCCGGCTTTTTCCCTCCTGTCCCAATCTAAGTCAGCAAATCCTTTTGCGGGGCTTAGGGAATAAAGGAGCGGTGGGAATAATCGGGGAAGCGAGGGGAATAGATGCCATGCCATTTCGATCAGCTTTTCCCACTTTGTCGGTCTGGTCTAAGCAGAAGTTGAATAGGTCAGGCTGCTGGCATTCAACATAGTCCGTTCCGTAGTGTTATGTGGTCCAGGTCTGGCACACTCACCTTCTATTCCTATGGCGATAACTGGGCAGGATGTTCCTCCCTACTGCTGATGCTGCTGCTGCTGCTGCAGGTACAACAACAGTAGAAGCAGGCCGAGCCGACTACCAGAATGACGAAAGGACGAGGGACGACTATCGCTAGAGTTCCACTCGTTGGACGGGATCGAATATAACTCCCTAAGTGGGTTCTGTTCCCGGGCTTCTTCCCCAAGTCCTACCCCGACTCAACCCTGCCCCCCATCCCGCACCATCTCATTCGAGTCCCCACAGCGTCATTTCACTAACAGGACCGCTACGGCCGTCGCCACATCAAGCGGCAGCAAAAGGCAGCAAATGGCAAAGAGACGCTGGCTGATCGTAAGACTCTCTCGCAATAGCAGCGCCGGAGACCCAACCCAACCCGACCCGAGTTCTTGCTAGTGCGGCGGTTCAGCCACCGCCAGCACTGCCGCCACCACGGTAAAATTCATAGGCCGCTACTGCGCAGGACCGCGCCAGCCCACAAGAACGCCGCGTCCAGAATCTGCTGCTGCCTTCACAGCCATCAACAACAACCAGACCCTGCCACATCACTCCCAATGCCTCCTTTACCGTGCCCTGCTGACTCAACTGGACCCTTTTCTACTCTCCGCGAGGGGTCGCCTTTCTCGGAGAGAGGAGTCTCGTCATTGTCGTCGTTGCCACGGCTGACGTTGCCGCTTCTGCTGTCGACGGCGTCGTCTCGTTTCTGGCTTGCTCTGCACGCTACGCCGCTGCCACCACCATCTAGGATGGACGCGGGCTCGCCCGCCGCCGTCGCTGTCGCCGTCGCCGCCGCTGCCACAACAGCAGCAGCTGCCACGAACTCGGCAGTATCAATGAGCCATCCGCCGGACAGAGCAGCCATCCGACGAGTGAGCGACTCAAAGAATGGCTTAGCTTGCTGTCATTATGTTAATGTGGGCTCGCAGAGCAGACGACGGCCAATGGGAGCGAACGCTGCGGTCTGGCTCCGCCCCCCTAGGGCGCCGTGTGGCGGATCGCCGAACGATACCCAACGGAACGACGGCCGCCGTGTTGTGCTTTGCTGCTGCTGCTAGCATCATTCCTCACTAAGTCGCTGCAGCTGCTGCGGCCGCCGCTGACTGGCTGCAGCCACCGCTCTACTTCGCTCGCCTGCTAGCAAACGCCCGCTCGGTGTCCAACAAAGATATAGCAACGGCAGAGCGGAGCTGTATGTGTGCATCTTTCTGCCTGTGGGTCCCCGTATCTGTGTGCGTATGCGCGTATCTGAATAGTGACCGAGAACGAGTGGAAACTCGGCGAATCGAAAGACGAAGAAATCTACCGAGCGAACAGGGGGAGAGTGGAAACAAACGAGGGCCGAACAGGATAGCGATGAGGCCGATGCTGACGCGATGAAGTCTGTCCGATGACGCTGACGACGGCGGCGATGACGACGACGACGACGACAATGAAGACGGCAGCAACCAATAGCGACGTCGACTAGCGCGATGGCCGGCTATAGGGACAGCACATCTGCCACGTTGACTCTTCCTTCTATCGTCCACCTTTTATCTTTCCTCTTCCCGTCTGCTTTTAGTGGGAATGCAGCGAGGGCTGCCGCTGCTGCAGGAGCAGCAAGGCGTGCACTGCGTCACTGATGACACCGTTCACTGGTGCTTTTGTCACGGCCGCAGTGATCCCAAATACAGCAATGTTCGTGAAGGCAGTGAGCCGCCGCTGCTGGATTGACAAAGCACAACGGGGCAATAGCGAAGAAGCAGGATCGTGCGAGTTCACGTCGACCCGTTGTCCGGCTGCAGCGGTGATGCTGATCGAAGCAGAAGGCCTAAAAAAAGAAAGGCCTATAGGCCGTTACAACTTCACTTGAAACGAACACACTGAGACGGAAATAGAGCAGCGGGCAATGGACGGACGGACACAAGAATGAACGGACAATCAAAGTTAAGCCAAATCAATTCTAACGCGGAATGAAGCCCCGGCAGGAGGCACTTTGAATCGGATCGAGGCGGATAACCAATTTGAACGTGGATGAACGCGTGAATCGGTAGCTAAGTTGACCATGTCCTACCTGTTTTCTTCTTGTACTTTTCGTAGTTGGCTGCTTTTAGCAAAGCGTACCTGCCGAAGACGATCTGCTTAGATGTCTACGTAGAGAGTAGACTATATTGCCTTATATATAGAGTACCTCCACAGGATAGTGCGTGTGTGTACGGATCTGTATACGTCCGTCGATATGTGTGCGTATAAACTTCTGTAGGAGTGTCTACTACTAGATATGTGACTCTATATTGGCACGGTATGTGCGTATGTCTGAATATTTGCGACCACGGATGTTCAAGTCAGATCTCTTTCGATGGAAAAAGCTGCTGGAGATTGCAGCCAACCGAAGCTGGGAACAGGATTCGCAATGGTAAATTGGGATGGGACAGAGATATCCGTGCCCGTGTACTATATGATAGTCTTTAAGCCAGCAATGGGCAGGCTTTGGTATGGCGCTGCTGACGCCGCCGCCGTTGCTGCGGCTACCACCTTGGGCTGGGCTGGGCTCTGCTGGGCAGGACGAAGGCGACATGACGGGAGAGGCTGAATCATCCTGCGGCTGCTGCTACTGCTGCTGGCACAACTAACGCCCGCCATCACTGAGGCTGAGTTCACTGCCAATCCCCAGCGCAGATCTTTTGCCATATCCGTCGTCCCCAATAGCAGTCACACACGAGGCTGTTTCTGGTGCCGACTGGGGGAAGCAGCACCTTTTGCCTCGACGAAATGCGAAAGGCGGCACCGTGTGGACTTTCATCCACAGGAAAAGATCGCAACCAGGGGTGATACAGAGAGAGAAGGGGGAGCGAAATGCAGCCTCTGAGTGAGGTAACAAACTCAAATCCAGATCCCCTCTTTTTCGCGGGACTTAAGGGTCGAGAGTAGAGAGCAGAGAGGACCCAAGTGGCTCGACCAGCCAAATAGGCGTTTGCTGTTTCCGTTTGTTCCTCTTACCCTCGTTGCACAAGCTGAACCCATTGCAAAACTATTATATATTCGGGTGTATGGGAATAAGGGGAAGTGGGCTTTGGCAGTTGGAGGCCGGTATCGGTCTGCAGGAGACATAGTAGTCCTGCACCAGCTACTGAACCTAAGTGTGTCTCTACGTGTGTGTGTGTGTGTGTGTGTCTTTGTGTGTGGATGTCAAGAAATAAGAGGAATTCCCTCAGCAAACTTCTAAACACACACTCACACAAATATCCGTTCGCACTCATACGGTACTGGGGCGTCTCCTCCATAGAACCTATCGGTACAACCACCGCTGGAACAATCACCATAATCATACGTCTTCTCTTCATTGTGCTTCTTATTTGGGGAAATACTTTTATCCATGAGCGCGCGGTAGAGTCTTGATGGCTTCGGTGTACCACTACACCAACAGGAGAATGTTTGGTATGGACGGAGAGACCTCGTTTTCCCCACTGACCCTCGATTCCTCGCTGGCCCGAGAAGAGGATGAAGGAACAAATAAGTATTGCCAGGGCTGCTCTTACAACTATAATATCCAAGCTTTTCTTGTTCCTGTTAGGATTTGGGGTTCCTGAATTGGCGGCCCGGGGAAAATGCCGTAGCTAAACCGTTGACTATCGGTGTGAGAATGGTGACTAACTTAACTAGTTCCTCTGTAAGCTCAATAGATGTGTCTTAGAGAGTAAACATGTCAATTTGGACCTCCTTAGTTCCACTTAGCTGTCTCCGCGAGCTTTGTCTTTCGTTGGCTCGAACTTTTTCGTAGGGCGAAGAATTGGACTAAAAAAGTTGAACTTCAAAAAAAGTTTAGTAATTATATCTCGAGGGGATGATTACGCATGACTGGCTGACCACTTTTGGGGAAGAAAGTTCGAAAACTTGTGTGTCGACATTTTGCCTTCTACGCGAGCAGCGCATAGACATTTCGAACGCAGACAGGTCTAATAGGAAGGAGATGGTTAGAGAGACTAAAGAAGTGATATCGCGTATTTCTCTTTTTGGCTGTGCATAAATTGTCAATAAGTCATACAAAAGAAGGGGGCAGACAGGGATATAGGAAGATACGGGGCCAACGTAAACAGCATGCGATAGTGGCGCTACCAGGAGGGAGACTACGTGTTCAATAAATAGTAAAACAGCGTCTAAAACTGTGGGAAAAGGACGTATAGCGTAAAACGTATTGTGTCTGGGTAACGACACTCGATGGAGGAGTACCTAGTAAGGGTGGGTTCATTTTTAATTGAAACAAATGATGACAACCATTTTTTAAGACGATACGAAAATATGTTAGGGTGAGTAAGATATTTAAGAATCACGAGAATCGCTTACACGGTAGAGAATATCTACACAAACTTTCAACAAAATAAATTATAACTCTGTGTCGAAACGTTAGCTAACTACGTGATAAATCGAAAAGCCAGCAAAAAAAAATAGGTAGGATTTGGCGAGAATAAATGGCCAAAGTCAATAGTTGTTCAGAGTTTAATACGGGCCGGAACAATTCACTGTGGTTGACAAGGACATTCTATGATATCGATTGGTGATAATTCCTTGCAACGAGCTGGTAGTCACCTACCTAGCTAGTCTACATATACGTTCCAGCACGCTAATATCGCCATGATGATTGAACCTGAAGCAGTATCATGTGTATATATATATATGAATATGATTGTTGGACTATAGCTCACGGCCCAATAAATCAAGTCTATATTTAAGCTCATACTGAATGAAATATAGATATATTTGATACTAGCTTTTTGAGAGTTGTCCTGCGCCTCAAGTAGTAGCCGAAATAGTTACTATGAATGGATAGAGAAATATCTATTCCGAGATGGTTTTTTCCACGACTTCTCAGACATCCATTAATTCATTGTAGATGAAAACTTGTACATGTAAAAATAATAATGTTTAGCATTATTTATGTACGTTTAATAACGTAATGTACGTTTCAGGTACAGGTGTACAGGGTTGAACTAAAAAATAGAAAAAATGCTAACTTTGTATTCATTTAGCATTGGTTAGGCTATTTGGCGTAAACCAATAAGTTATAACGACTAATTATCTATAGAAAAAGCGATACTACAATGTATTTGTTATGTGCACACATAATTGTTGGTTTAACTATTTATTTCGTAATTAACGGTGCCCACCATACGAAAATGACGTATAATCACTCCTCCTAGTTTACATCGTGTAAAGTAAAAGGTCATTTATAGGCCTGCCGCTCCCCAAAGAACTGAAGCTGACTGCTGTGTCAACTGGGTATTGGCGTTCAGTGTCTAATTTTAGCTTTAGCGACCCGATCCTATGTGACATCGTGACCTTTCAAATTTCTCAGTCTTTCCCGAAAAGGGTTTCTAGCTTGAACTTCAAAGACCAATGGCGAGGCGCCGTATCACACGCGATTCGGAGAGGTCGTGTAAACTGCTTTATAGATTCTTGCATGGTAAGGATCAATGTGGAAGCTTCGCAGGATGTACGTTCTGACTTGAAGTTTTTATTTACATTTTGTTTAGAACAGCTGAAACGACATACATTCGGGAATATATTATTACATAGATTGAAAAAGTTTGATGTGTCGCATTTTTAGTCCCTGTGCACCAAGATCCAGTCGCAATTCATCAGGAGATATAAATCAGCTCAATTTGTCTAGCGTCGAGCGCTTAGACAATTGTCGATAACATGTGCACACATACGCGTTCGGTATCGTCAGCCGACAAAAACGTCACCACATGATCGTGGTATCCTTAGGGTGAATGTTTCGGCATAGTGATTTCTCACTTTACTGATTCGATTACTGATAGAAGACCCGCTTTTACGCAATGCCTGTATGTCTTATGCTCTAGGAAGATGTAGCTGATTGATTGATTGATTGATTGATAGATGTAGGTGCTGAGACGGCGAGTCCAGAATCGCTTCTAGCCTACGTTGTTTCCGATGGCTAATTTCTTCACGAAGGTTACATACGAGGTGAATATGCGGTTGTCTGCTTTTTTTTTTTTACCAAATTGACCAATTTTATTTTCTTCACAAACCACTGGAAACAAAACCGCTTGTTCATTCTCCCTGATAATAATAAATTAACTGACTTAATAAAAATAAATGATGACTCAATCACATCGGCGAATATTTTGCACTTTGGATCTGCTTTTGTTTCGGCTTTCGGCAAAGTATAAAAATGACCATCCTTATAACTAAGCTTTATGTAGCTAGCTTTGCGCAGATATGGATTAATGCGTTTGGTTGTCATTCGCTTCTGCACACTTATTTCACCGCTGCCTTAACGGAAGGCGAGGACCCCTTGTAGTCCTGAGCGGCTGAAGCCTTTTTATTAGCTAACCAGAAAACATATAAACAGAGACTCGTTTCAGTGGCCCATTTTGCATTTGGTATCACGCAATTAGCCGACTCCAAAACAAACGATGCATAAGAAAGCATAAAATTGCACCATACAGGGGGGTATCAACCATAGAGACTAAACTAAGCATCCAATGGCTATATATAGAGAAACGGTAGTGAAATATAAAACACCTCCCGGCTCGTTCAAACTGCTTTCGATGCTGCGGTTACTTGGCAACATCGAGGGGGTAACCTTGGACTCTTGTCGAACAAACACGTTATTACCAAGGGATAACCTTGAATAAAGACATATACATGCTCCTTAATTAAGGAACGCGAGCTTCAAGTACACGAAGACCTATGAGCTTCAGCAATTACTGGAAATAACGGTTATCTCAATTTTTAGGTGGCCTTATTTGATTGGCCAGTAACTCAATATATATATATATATATATATATATATATATATATATATATATATAAAGCCAGCAGAAAATTTCACGCATTGTCAGGTTTAATCAAGGATAATTACGTATCTGTATGTGTTATTTTGTTTGTCTAAACTGGTTTTCTTGACTTCCAGTGATAATACCGTCACTGCCGCTAGAGGAGCAGACTTAATTGCTGTGAAAGAAAGGGCACTTGGTTCACCTACTATGCGATCTTCCCATTTCTGGCTGCCATGCATCGTGCCATATTTGTCATGCCCTGCTGTAAACGCACACTTGGAATACTTTTCTGTTTGGTCCTTACTCGTCCTTTGGCGCCATGCCGCAGGTTTTCGATGGAACTCTAACCAATTACTTTTCAAGCTGTGGTCGAACTTCAGCGGTGAACACCTCAGAGGCCACACGGCGTGCTAACCTAACATGCAGAAATACATAGTTTTCATCTGGGAGTGATTCTCATATACGGGACAGCATTCTCGTAGGACTGACTTTGCTGCATTGTCTTTTTCTTATAACGTCATTAACGAAATGTAGGACATCTGCATGGCAAATAGGAATCGCTGTCCAGACCATTACTTTGCTTGGATAGTTGATCTTCTGGATTCCATAAGACCCATGGAGTCTTTTGCTGGAACGCCTATAGATAGACGTATTGGGCATTACTAGCTAAAGTTTCAAAGTGCAATTCTTCTGGGAACTAGATCCTTACCAGATTTTCCACTATCTAATTTTAGGATTGTTTAGCCCATTCAAAGTTTGCAAACTTCTGTGCACAGTTTAGCTTTTCGGCTTACGATAGCTCAACTCGCTTATTTTGATACGGCGTCAAAAGATTATCATAGATACGGCGAGTCCACGCTTCGCCATCATGCGGCGCACTTGAGAAACTATTACAAATTAGCCTTTATGATAGATCGCTAAGAGTGATACTTTCTTCTTGCTGAGCGGTGCGCCGTTCTCGATGTCTCTTTCCCTATTTTCTTGACAACAAAAACGCATTATCGTTCGCTTTCCGGGCCTGATTGCCAACTGCTCGTTTCGATACTCTGACGCTTCAGCGATCCGCAATTACTTTTTTCTTTTGTTGACTGAGTCTGACTATTGGAGTCCACCACCTGTCCGTGGGACCTGCTCGTAGTTCTACTGCAAGTTCATGTATAATCTCAAAACAATCAAACTGCTTAAATTTATTTCAAGATCACCTATGTCGTTCTCGTCGAATCATACGCGAGTAATGATAATACCTTTACCGTATCATCTGTTCTCTCCATTAAACGGAGAAAACAAAATCAGGACCCAGAAAGTGGCTCCCCTTCCATATAAAGCGGCATAAACGCATACTCCCCTAGTGACAGCGTTGTCACGTCGCCTACCATTAACACTACCAAGAACCCAGATAGTTATTCCGAGCGCGGACATATCTTCAATCGAAGTTGATAGTGCTTAAAACTTCTAGACGGCGTTATTTGATCGGCCCGTGACTATGTGTACGTATAAGCGGTTCAATGCTACGCATACCACTGATTCAGTGAGGGTTTTTTACCGGCAAAGGCAGCCGTAAGGTGCAACAGTGCTCCGAGATCGTGCAGTTGTTCTGCGTCGTGGTCTAGGTTCGAATCTAGGCGCGGACAGATATTGTTTCGTGCTGAAGTCTATTTGAAGTAATACCTAATGGCTCGAGCAGCAAACGTGAAACAATAATAGAGTACGTTTGAAGAAGATGAACAACGTATGGTGTCCACGGAACCATTCTTCAGTTGCCCATTATTATTCGATGGGGACTCCCGCAAAGTTGACGACCGACAAAATGTTCAATGGTACACTGCTAAACATCAGATTAGCTTTTAGCTTAGCGCGTTCAATCATTACAGCCTAGTGACTTTCGTAGCAACTGGGTTCTAGGAGGAAATATCGACTGAGTGTTAAAACAAAAAATTAAAAAGTTCCCAGTTATTTGATCCTGTGCGCTTTCGGACTCGTCGACATCTTACGAAAATTAGCTGAATTAAGTGCAATTATTTTCAGTTTATACCTTCGGCTTTGTTGAGCGCCTTTGGTTTAAATGTATGACCTATATACATTTAATAAACGAAATATTTTGATAATAAAGTTTGTAAAAATTTGACAAAAATAACTGACGGCCCAGTAATAACGCAGCTACTAGCTTCTAGCTGAATATACTTTGAGTAACCATAGCGTATAGACGATGTTGACCGGCTAAGAGCAGCAGTCACTGTCACAGGCGATATCAATGAAATGTTCATCAACGAACCCAAACAAGCGTGAAGAAGTCTAATAGACCCCTTCACGCCTTCAGTATTCATCAGCATCTGCAATCAACTACACTGTTTGTATTGCAGTTGATGAAAAAAAAAATACATAAATAATATGCATTTCGACGACAGTCGTATTTTTTAAGAAGGAGTTGTTCAATAAAATCCCTACCTTTACTTCTCGCCTCGAAGCCCAACAACTGTTATAAAAGCCCATTAAAAAATTAAATATCACGAAAATAGTTTCACTTAGCTCGTTTCAATTAACCATCTATTTATCTGCGCTATTTTGTAACCAGCGGATGTCTGTTATCAACCGAAAGTTATCTATGTTTATGAATCTAAAATAGATATACATAACAAATGAAGCTTAATAATAATATTAAGCGTCATCGCTTGTAATATGAAATGGCTTTACCGACCTCCTGTCTTTAGATTCAGATGGCACGCTATCTAAGATCAGACGCGGCGAAGGCCATGACCGATAAGAGTTACGAGTGCATCTCTAGTCGAATTATTAAGATTTTTTTCTTTAAATAAAATTTTTAGTCAAATTAACCTAGCGTATCGAAAAATGTATGCGGCAATCACTTGAGTTATACATCTTATAAAGTTTATCTAGCCCATATCTAGTTAAAGCCCAGGTAAAACAAGCAGGTATGATAAGGTGTCCCACGAAAGTAAAACTAAGGTAAAATAATAGGACATTATTTTGCGTACAACCTAAGTCCACTCTATCGACTTAAATGTCGTTAGCCCTTGATCCCCTCCCTGGCCTCAAAAATTAAATGTCTTAGATAAATGTCACAGCAGCAGTAAATATTGACGAATGGCTTTTGCAAGCACCGGAAAATTATTACTAAGTACCGAAAGGTCGTTGGTGGGTGACAAATAAGGAAAACATTAGGTATTTGTCTGGACAGTAACCAGATAGGTAGTTCGAAGGGTGGCGACTGATGGGGCACTCCCGTTCAAGCAGTAAATTAATATTGCACATACAATGCAAGGGAAACGTGTGGGCAGCTAATAAGGGTGTGCCGAGGGTAAGACAGCTCGTACAGTCATACCTTTGGATATGCCGGACCATAGCCAACGGTGGCTAATCCAAGGGCGCCAGTAGAATCATTTTTCCTAAAAATAGACAGCATTTTTTTTATAAGATAATTTCAGATTTGTGCTGCGCTGATATTAGTAGCCTCAACATGTTAGTATCTAGTTATAATGATCATTAAGCCGTCGGGAAAGTTTTTTTTCAACAAATTCATTCTAGCCTAGTTGGAAGACGAGAATATCTTTTTTTTTTTATAAAAAAAGGGACCGATATCTAAGCATGTCCATTCGGCTACAACCAATGCTTAATGCACATAGCAAATGTGTTTAGCCTGGTTCTAGACCTAAACATCCTGAACGAGAGAGGACCACCCTCGACCTTATTTTCACGTCCCTTTACCTACCAGGAGGTTAGATACATTATAAACGGGCCCTTCAAGACCCGTGCTTGTTATGACTGACATTTCTACCCCATGAGGTTAGTATTAAGTTGAGATGCACATTGATTCAGAGTGTGAGAGATGAAAAACCTTGCATAAACAACGTTGTTCCGCCAGTGTAGCTCGAATATTTGCATTATGGAGCTTTGATGCCGGCAAATCAAACGGTGACAGTGAATCACTTGAGCGAGATGTATGCACGACGCTCCTCATGCTTAGGTAGATAATCTCAGCTATTGTGCAGGTCTTCAAAACGACGATAATCACGACAAAAATCCTTTGGAGATAATGAAAACACTGTTTCTAGAAGTACTTCAAAATTTATTGATCATAGAAGTACATAAATATTCTACTCGGAGCCAAGTTCAGTCGAGTAAATGTATGTACGACAGGCTTATAATAAAGAAAAATGTTCCTAACAAAAGAACTCTATTGTCGTTAATCAACCCCCTTCCCATTCGAGCTTGCAGGGCGTTGCAGGCGTGATGAACCGAAACGTTTTAAATTTTACGTTCCGTATTGCCGCTAAACAGTGCACAAAGAACAGATGGCTGATTAACTGTCGTTTGTGTTGTTTCAGGTGTCAAGACATCCGTGAGTCGCTGGAGTCCCTTGTCGCTGGTGTTGACGGGGCCCGTCTGATGCCCTCGCTCGTGCACCATGCACGAGGAGCCGCACCCTTTTGAAAGACAGGGACCCCTGAGGCCAGACCTTTGCCACCAACAACAGCAGAAGCATATTTGCCACCCAACCACCTGCTGTTGCTGCAGCGGAACCACCAATCTCTGCGGCACAACAGTCGCCCAGGTCCCGACGAGCCGGATCGAAGAGTTGCATTCGTCGTTAAATCTACTCCTACGCCATCAGCTGTTCAATTCGAGCGCGTACGGCAGCTGGCAGTCGGAGCAGGTTGCACGCAGCAACGCTCTGTTGCAGCGGCTAGGCCGTAAACAGGCCATCGAGGAACCGTTAGAAGACGCCGTCCATATCCGTAAAGGATACGAAACATTGGATTCTGCTTCTTCGACAAATAAAAACTTTGCCAGTGCAACTCTTCCCGTCGTCGTCGACATCCACCCCGGAGCTGTCTGCTCTAAAAGGCCTCAAAGGTAGGCAAACGAGTTTACATTAACACTTTTATGTACGCTAACGAAGTAGGTGTTTAGGTTGCTCTATTTCCTTAAAGAAACGGTAATGAATGAAGTGCTAAACGCTACTGTGTGATATGTGAAGACATTCATAACAGCATTACGAAGCACAACACTCTATTATTATTGCTCAATATATATATATATATATATATATATATATATATATATATATATAATGATTTATTCAGGTGTGTTACAGACTAGCAGACAAAACACTCTAATCGAGCCAATTTTGTATCGAAGATTTCTACTTAACAAATTGTACATTCCTTAAAGGGTCGGGACGAAGTGAAGCAGTCGCTCTGGAGTAAAAACACTCATAATCAATAAGCTAGCAGATACGGGTTAATATTTGACTATAGAGACGAGGATATTCCCTCTATGACAAAAACAAACAAGATTAACATTCGATATAAAAAATAATTATTTAATCGTACCAGTCTCCATCATCGCTACTTAGTATTAGAGACTTTACGCATTTGTTTGTCGTACAATAAATATTGTATCACTTTGCCAAAAAAAAGCGACAGCAAGCATCTGTGAGGTGAAGTAATTTGTATAAAGTTGAAACTTGTTTTGCTCTTTGCAAACAAAACGTCGTAGGTACAAAATCTCAGTCACCGACCTTCTGTTGAATGCAGAATCTTCAATTCATTAGTAAACTGTTTTAATTACTCATCGGACGGCTTCAGCGCGGTAATCTTAAACGACGTTATTAAAAAATGTAAATTAACTTATTCATTCAATTCCATGGACTCTGTCTGATTACATCTGTTCCTCCGCACACAAACACTGTTTCCGTAGTCCGGGTATAATGACAAATGGTATTTAGCCTGGCAGACAGCAACCGATCTAGTAATTACTCGGTTAACACCCACAACGTTTCTAATCGCGACCGCCCTGAAGCGATTTTTTTAAAAATATTTTTGTGTTGTTTATATCATTTGTTTATACCATTGACAATGATCGTCGATCAATCGTGGAAAAAGTTTAAAAGAGTCGTTTAAAAAGTTGCAGAACACAAGCTTACTCTTTCAGTTTTGTCTTTTTCTATCAGTTTATCCATAATATACTACGTCTACCAGGTACGATTACAGAGAAGAAAGAAGATATGGTAAGATAGTCAAACGTCGATGTTTTTCATCCGTCCGATTGGCATTCACGACGATAACGAAAGCAGTGGTGACAGTAAAAGATAACTTATTCATTAGAGTTATGAGAGGAAGAAGTGGAGAACGTCTTCAGACACGATTCGTATAATACAATCAACGTTGACTAATGATACTATTTAATCGTTTTGCTAGGTAAAAGGTTCTATTCATCATTTAGCTGGTCAGTCAATCAGGTAAAAAGACGCTATTTGACAAAATGGCTACTGGGCGTCTTTTCATCCGTCACAGATAGCTCGACAGAGAAAAACACCAGTCCGCTATGATTTTACCAAAAGGTATACCACGGTACAGACGGTGAGCTGTGCATAGACACCTGTTACCTCGGCTATCGTTTTGCCACTGCACAGGGCACGCCGGTCTCGTTAGGAGGCAGGGCAAACGGGTGATATACTGCTGCCCATGAGCAGCAAAGAGCTCTGACAAGATAAAAAGGGATGTAAACAATAGCGGCGAGGGAGGCGAGAGATTTGAGCAGAGACGATTTTTTTTGTTCGTTTCGGAAAGAAATATTTACTCATATAGACGAAGCAAACATACACACAAGGACGAAACGAAGCTGAATGCTGAACAATACGATACGTAAACACAAGTCGACACGGCAACCATGTCGGCAACTATAGGCACAAACACACACACACACACGTCGATATATGGCCCGGTTTAATTACGCGTCATGTGATTTAATAACAATCGTCATAATTTTTTTGTGACGATAATATTGTTTGGTGCTGGGTGTAGGCCAGACCAAATCTAGTCGCCGCTCTGTTACTATGAGCGGTGACTACGATATGATTGTTACCATTCAAGCGAAATAGTTGTAATGATGATGTTAATTAGCATGAACCTAACGCTGAAATTATAGTGGACTTTGAAGAAAATTACCTTTTGCGATTAGTGTTTTAGCCTATTTATTGAACTTTTATGACCAATAAAATTTATAAAATATAGTGTATGTATAGATAAGCAAGCGAAGTAATTCCAAATGAGACGAGTGAATTATTTCGGCCCTGACGGCGCAGCCCTATTTTCGGCTTGGGCACATTATTTAATAACAGGCACTCGGTTGATTATTCTATGAGACAAAAGAAATTAAGGAATATAATGGTCAAATCCTACAGGAATGGCTATACACTGCAGCTCTATCGAACTGTAGCTATGGGCATGACGACGACTGGGGGTCATCAATGGAAGGTCTTCAGCGGCTATTCATTCCTCTTCCTCAACTGAACAACGACAACAGTCTATGTGTCTTCGACTATTATCTTTAAATAGCCTGCCTTCATCGTACCATTCAACAATCGAACCCATCGCTTTATTGTGCTCGCCGGAACTGTGAGGGTTGTCATAATTTAGTCGACGAGCATGAAAAGGGTCGACTTTCCTTTCTGACGATGTCGATTGTTGTTCCCTTGGAACTGTCGCTAAGAAACGGAATCAATCTTTGGCCAGTGAATGACCAGCCAGAGAATCTGCCTTTCAACTTCTGCATCTTCTAAGGCTAGCAACGTGTCGTTCGCTGTCGTGCGATACCGCGTACTCGCGTTTTACCATCGTCCCCGCCGTATCCAGAGGGGGCTGTCTCGATTTGTTATTAGCGATTCTGTGAGGCCGACGCCGGTCGTAACGTTGCCTAGCGAATCGCACAGACGTCGCCGGACAGCGTGAACGCTTTCCATCTACGGTGCGGCCATATAGTTGTTGTTGTTGTTGTTGTTGTTGTCGTTGTTATTTCTGTCATTGCGGTTGCTACAAAAGACGTAACGTGAACACCACTTTCCGAAGCGAGTATAGGCCGGCCATCGAAAAACGTCCAGCCTCAACTCATATAAGTCCAGCTTGCACTACGATCCAACGTTTCAGTTCAAAACACGTCTCGTGCTGTATTTGGCATATTTCTTTAATGTTATGTCGCCATTATTGGCCCGGTTGTACACAGTCAACCCGGTGTCTCGACTTAGCGTCTGCCGACGGCGAGCAACTACTTCGCTGTCTGAAAAAGTCGATGGCCTTTTTAAACCGCTCGGTGTTATTTCGTTGAAGTTCGTGACGAAATGACTTGAGACAGGAAAAAAGAAAACAAAAAAAGCGAAATAATGATGATGGTCATGACGACGAGTATCAGATGTGGCTGACCGGTACAATTACCTCGGTCGAGCGTTTCTTCTATTAGAGTTTCAACAAGGCGTCAACATTCCTATCCAACAAAATCAGCAGAGAAGCGCAGGAAAGCGCGTCTATTCTAGTTGTTTATGAGAACTCGTCCAGACGACCTGATATTGACCTATCATATGTACAATATAAGACAACCGGCGTTGCAGATTGCAGCGCCGTCCATAAACGAGTTGATGACACTACGTGTGAACCGCGTAAACTTCTTTTGTTACGTGTTAAAACTCGCGCCTAATTACATCTCGGACTTTTTGCAATTTCTTCTAATTGCAGTTATCTTTATTAGTAAAGTAGTGCACAAACAAATTTTCGTCTGCTTTTACATGCTGTGTAATAAGGCAGAAATCGCTAATTACGCCCGTTCCTCCTCGCCTTATTCGTGTGGAAAAAAACAGACCATCTCCGCTTTCTACGGTATTAACGAAGGAAAGTAAAATACAAGAGCTTCACTTAAACAATTCCACATTGAGTAGACAAATGAGATAGCAATGAATACTTGCTACGCGTATCGATGCGTGCGCTAATCAACCTATGATTCGCTAGCCCGTGAAAACTTGGGCTTTCCATTGCCGGTTTTATTTTCAACAGTACCAGCAAAGGTTTGAATTCTCAAAAAGCTTTTGTTCGCTTCGAGAATTCGAGCACAGAGAATAGCCTGCAGGACGCTGGCCTTACTGTTAGCTCTTACGGCGAAACTTAGCCGTACGGGCTAATTTCGAAAGTCCTTCGAATGCGCTAGACAGGAAGGCCGAGAGGATCAGGTAACGTTCCATTAGAGTAGAGAGGGAACCAATCTACTACTTCTTGCCCCAACCCTTTCCATTTTGCCGGACGTTCAGATTAGAAGGGTAAACGAATGTGATAGCCGAGACTGCCCTGTTCCTGCATCATGAAACGAACCTATTTCTTTCTCCTCCTGTTTTCGTTACCCCCTATCCCTTCCCTCCCCTCCCTCTTTCTTGTTGACTGTTTTTTATTGTGGGTCGCTGTTGTTGTTGTCGTCGTGGCCGCCGGTCACCGCAAAACAGACGCAGGCTAGAATAGAAACAGTTGACGGCTTCGCCCGTTTTTCGCCATTCGTTTTGTCCGTGTGTCACAGCATTTGGAGATGTTTGCTGCCAGTGACCTTATTTTGTCCAATTCATACCGCCGCTTCTAGTCGTTATTTCGTGCTTGCGTTTCGCCAACCCGTTACAGTTCGAAACTTTGCTGATTGCGCACGATCACTTCGTCTTCGCTTGTGTCCTTTCTATCGCTCCCCCTGCCTTCAGGCCAGTCAAAGTGGTACAAAAACAAGCGGCCTGCTAGTCCCCTATGGACCAATCCGGTAGTTATTGTGGCCGCTGTTGTTGCTGTTCGTATGTTGGCCGTGCATCGGGCAGCGGCGTCTATCTGAGCGATGAAAACACTGTTTTTTTTTTGTGATGCCGTGCCCAGTATAAGACCCAGTCAATAGTAGCTAGGTAACTGCACGCACAAGGTCCCGTCCGTCGTATGGATTCTAGCAGTTGCGGTCGTGAGCGCTTTTTGCCACCATCGACTGCTGGCCGACGTCGATGTCAGTGTATCGGCGATGATACTCGATCGTAGCCGATAGCGATGCTGTCACTGCTGCTGCTGCTGCTGCTGCTTCTGATTGTTGTTTTTGCTGTTTCTGTTGCTGCTGCTGTTATCGTCATCGGAGCCGCCTGTACCACGACCGTCGCTGCCTTCTATATTCTGTACTCCTGCTTGGGTCTGGCGCTGACTGATTTCGCTTCATTTGTCGTAGTCAATCGCTGACTCTTTCTGTTCGTTTCTCGATGTCCGTCTGCCTGTATGTTTATCTGTCTGCTAGCTTCCATCTTCCTTGAACAACTCCTACGACCGCTACTCTTCTTGCCGCTGGCGACTGTTGCCGCAGACTCTCGGTCCGTTTGATGGGGCTCAGAGTTACTCTGTCCAGTTTCGAGTCGGTTCCTCATGTGCTGCTCTTTCGCTGTTCTACCGCCAACGGCCACTGCAGATGCTGGAGCTATCATTTCTATTTTGCCGCTGCCACTGTTGTTGTTGTTGTTGTGCTAGTCACCGAAGAGAGGCGCTATTCGTTCGTCGGGTCCGATGCGATGTCGGTCTGTTGCAGCAGCAGCAGCAGCAGCAACAGCAGGAGAGACGGCACAGGCAGCAAGCGGTGGTCTGCTCCGTCGCAGCAGCAGCAGTGGCCGCCACCGTCGTAGCCGCTTGGCCTGGTTCGGTCTCTCTGGGCTGTAAAACTTTACGAGCGTTCCTCTCATTCCCTCCAATAGCATCAGCAAGAGGCAGCAGCAGCAGCAGCAGCTCAGCAGCCCCCGTCCCTGAGCCGCTATTCTCCCTTCCTGTTCAGAACAGCATCATCGCCATCAGCAGCTCCGCCACTAAGGCCAAGAGCAGCAGCGGCAGCATTAACAACAACGACACGGGCAGCGAGCAGCTCTGCTGTAGATTCGCGGCTGTAGCGCACAGCGCAGAAAGAGAAAGCAAGTGAGATTAGCTTCGTTCGACCAAATGAGCCGTCGCAGGAGAACGAACTTGAGCCGTACTGCAGGACGGCAGACCGAGATGAACAGGAAGGGCCGACCAAGGCAAACACGGAAGATCCAGGGCAATAGTCCTATTTTCATCACCAATAGGCGGACGCACAGCAACAGCACAAGTGCTACTCACTGGCATTGCGCGGCTGATCGAAGCCTCTGGTGGAGACAGTAACGGTGAAGTAACATGGCGTCTGTTGGTGAGCACCCCGTGGCACAGCTCAGGAGTAAGCGGCTGAACAGTCGGACGACATTCGACCGGTTAACACGCTATGCGCGAACCATGACGATGCAGGTCGTGCTGGCGGAAGTAAACACGGGCCCAAGTTGTCTGTCGGCCTACAGTAAGCAATGATTGCTGGCTAACGAGTGATCACGCAGACGGACCATCACGTACTCCTGCCAGTAATTGTACTGCTGCTCTTATATGTCCCATGCTTGTAACTGATACCTATAGAGCCAAAGCTTTGCCCCTCATAAGTCTAGCTAGCCACGCCTGCGTCTGCTACCCCAGGACGCTTAACACTCGCATGATCCTCAGAGGACACATCGAAACAAATCGAATCAAGCTCCTGCCATGTTTCTTCTTTGGCACGATCACCGCTCGATTCCATATATATATATTCCGAGTCTCAATGTAAAAAAGTACCATCGGTCTTCGGGGACCGCCAGTTGAGACAAACGGAAAACCTGACCTGCACTCACCGATGGCGAAGAGAAAATCGATAACAAAGGGCAATCCGAAAGATAGTGTGTTACCTTCACGGTAACAGTAATAGGATGAACTGGAGATAACATCATAATGAAAACAGTGACTTGAGCTTTATTGTACTCCAGTACTGTATATTGTATTATACATAAAGTATACATAGGTGGTGGGAGCAGCTTCAGACTTGAGGCAATGAACGACTATCCATGTTAGTTACTTACAATCTATATTTTGTTAGCGAACTTAGTTTGGAGGTAAATCTGCTGATTTAATCGCAATACGCTTAATTTGACTACTTCAACTAACAGATCCATAGAGGAGCTACTTAGCAAAGCTAACTTTCTAAAATAAAAGAAACAGTAATTTAACAAATAGACATCGAACAGAATGTTCAATAAGGAAGGGTCTGAACAAGTCACCAAAACAAACAGCAAAAAGACAGGACAAAGCAAAAAGGAACGAAGAACAAGGAAAAAAAAGGAGAATCTGATTTGTCTGCGCCCCAACAGAGTTCCGCCAACAGCGGCATAATGGTCGTACCCTCCAGCGGGCCTCTGTTTATGTACGTTTGAAGCGGCGTACAGATATACACACACACCGACAAGCTAAAGCAGACCTGTACGAACGCATCGAGAAACAACGAACATTGGATGACGGCTACCTATAGTGAACAACAGGAGGGGTCCTTCGGCCGCTCTACTAAAGCTGGTAGGCGTTCAACGATGTTAATAAATCAGCGAGAAACGCAAGTGATCTGTACAGGGCGGTGCAGAGGGTCAGCTTGCGGGAGTGGGGGTAGGTCACTGTGGTCTCTAAAAACCATGTTATCGCCACATCTATCTTCACGTCGATATGTGTCTTTGACACACGAGTGCACCCGGGGGCAGCTCGAGAGGACATCCATCCATCCATGTTGTAGTTTTTCATACAAATGACTCGTTCCGCTATGGTTGGTAATGATAATGGCACATCTGACTTGAAAAGGGCATGTGTCATCGCGAACGCGTTTTGCTTATACTTCATTTCCCCGATGCATAAGATTGTTTGAAGTAAGACGCTGGTTCAGCTGAAATCTTATGCCTGCAACGGTCATCTGAAATAATACATAACAAAAACAGGTGTATTTACAGTACATATTGTTATTTTAAGTGGTTGCCTACCTTTTTGTTTTTCGTATCAAGCGCTTGTAAATAATTAGCATAATAATTTAGCACCAGATACGAGCAAGTTATTTAAAAGGTGCGTGGATAATTCACTGTATATAACGATGAATGGGCGTTGTAAAGGGGCTGTCGTCCGTCTAAAAAGTTGAAAATGCCGAACTTTCATTTTCTATATCGCAGTGAAGTCAAAGTGAAGCGTTTGCGCGTACCTTTGATAATTATCTAAATTTGTTGTTGCTATGAAATGTATATTTGTTATAGAATAGAGCGAAATCGATATGACCAAAAAGCTCTAACTGTCAGAATAACTATGACAACGGTGGCCTATGATGAATGAGATTAATCATCTGTTGATATGGAGTAATTAGTAGTATTTTAGACATGTTACTGTGATCTGGCGCTGTTAATCGGCACAACTGATGTTTATCATCGCTTTTTGTTGTCCACAGTTACTGATACTTCGGGGTTTTTACGATCCGGGTTGGACTCACAAACAATATGTATGAAGAACTTTATGACCTGATGATAAATTGTAACATAGAGTGACGGCAGGGTGCACGAATACCATAAACGATTACTCGAAAAATGGCCGACAGGAAGTGCTACCTCAAGTCAAAGACGATACGAAAACGTGACTGACAAATGATTAGCTTAATTAAAAAGCTCTTATATGGGACACGCTTGAATGTTGTTGGGATGAACGAGGCGTGGCTTGGAACAGTCCTTAACGTAATACTTACGTTGGAGTAATCGATAGTAAACATTCTAAATGGCCATGAAGCATTATTACTTCCGAAGAGTGTCTCAGATCACTGAGCGTACTCTTGAATGGTACCAGGTATGTTTGTTTTATGCTGTGATTGATGATCCATGAATCATCGACCTCGTCTATGTCGACAAAATGAATTAAGGGAGCGTGACTCGTAACAGCATTAGAAGATGTCGACATATACAAACAGATGCGGAGACGAGTTGCGTTTATCGTTAATAAACACAAAGCCTGAAGACTATGTGGTTGGAGCTGAAATTTTTCATTACCAGTGTACCCACAACGGGCAGCATGGCTTGTGATACTGCGGGAATCAATTTTAAATATATTATGAGCAGAGAGTGTAATGATATTTAGGATGGTTAAACGTAATTGTGCGGTAAGTTGATATTACGAGCTCAAAAGCCTCCGAGTCTTAGAAGGGTATCGAACTCGTAAGTTGGCCGCCTGTGCGATCACCACTGGAACTGTTATCGACTCTGTGCATTCTAGTATTAAGAAAATGTACTTAGTAGTTTGTTTTTTGTACTATATATGGGAAGTTAGCATTCTTGCCCCAGTGTACAGAATCCTATAATTAGCTATTTGGCCTACTGTGCGTTCATTATCACGTGGGCGTATCGTTCAGCAGGCAAAACTCCAATTCAATATCCAACAATGTTATACTAAGACTATAATAATTACTGCAACAAGGTATCGATGCGATTTTACGATCACGTCACAGATCGTTTGACAGGTAAAATATTAATGGGTTAAACGTTTTAGGTCGAGGTCAAACGGTCTGTTGATATTAGAACGGCAGTGAGGCGGTTCGCTTACCATGCTTCCACTATTATGCCTCTGACGAAGCCCTATCCACAAACGTAAATGTCCTCCGTATGTACAAAGTAGGAGAAGTTCTTCTCGTATTAACCTTGCGTGTACCCGTACTTGTAAGCGGTAGAAGTCCTCTGGCAATATCACAAGTGTTCATCACAATGCAATACTGCAGACCTGTTTGATTCTGATTGTCGAATGAAAAAAGAATCAAAGCTTATCGCAGATAGTTTTTTCATTACTCAGCCCAAGTATAAGTGTTTTTATTTTCTCACATATATTGTGCAGCATTTAAGTATCGTCGGTGAGACTTCAGGCAGCGACATGTGATCTCTTTCCATTAAAAGCTTTGCGGCTCAATAGTCATTTAATAATATTGGACCATACCTGAAGATTTTTTGGAGATAGCCCATTTGACAAGAGGAGGGATGAGCTGGCGCCCTAGTATTTGAATGAAAGGCGCCGCATGCTTATAATATTGTGTACCTAACCAGGCCCAAGTATGAACCAATGCTATATGCATCGCTAATAAAAAGGATTATAGGCTGATCCCGTTACGTATGTATACATTGAAAATACAAACACAAACTACTCTCATAAGCATTCGTTTACGTCGGCAATTCCCATACGGTTGAACATTATCAATTACTGATAAGTCCGTACGATATAGTGCGTTTCGAGGAAGACATTTTATTCGTTATAATAATGTATGTTCAGCCATACCTCATACTAGCTATAGTTATTTAATGTTCAACCTTTACAACAGACGTTTGGAGAATGGAGATTTGAAGTCAAGATAGCGAAAACTAGGGGGAACTCACGTTAGAAAGTAGCACGCCCGTCCCTTCCCTCCCGCCTAGACGCGATGATTTCCTTTAAATATAAAGCATTTCTTTAAACCTACCGTCTCCTTAATAAATTCGTGCATTTGCTTTTTAATGTTGGTTCGTTGATGTTTTGAGGTGGCGTACACGAAATATTCTCTGCGACTGCTGCTAACAGATGAGGTGTTTTAAGTCACGCGTCCTACTATTCGGAAGGTGACTAAGTTCGTGTTGACGGAGGGCCGGCGGCCGCATCAACAATAGCGGCCTTGTAGCAAGTAGTCTTTAAGGAGCGGACACGGTTTCGCGAGGAGTCCCGCGTGTGGGCCGTCAACGCCACGTTACTCAGGTCAATAAACGGCCTTCGGGTGCCCTTCTATAAAATGATCGTAACCATAAAATAAGATGTAACAGATTGACTCACCCATGTAGCCTTTCGATGTTTGTTCGTCCACACACACACAGTCAATTCTGCTCCTGTTCTCGGCATGACCATGAATCGGTAGAAGGGAAGCCCTCTATAATAATAACAACAACATCTGTACCACAACAACAATAACAACGTCATCAAGAACGCAATAACTGCGCGGGTATTGATGCGGGGCTGATGCGGTTGTAGGCAGACGCCATCCAGCGAGTTGGCCAAAACAGTGGTTACGAACAGCTACAAAGACAAGGACAAAGCGCAGGAAAAAATCAGAGTAGAGGGACTTCCTCGAACGTTGACCCCGGCGACGGCGACAGCAGCAACGTCGGTCCGTCGGCGCCTATCGCTGCGACGACGGCGTCAGGTGACGACAAATCAACGAATTTTATATGATTTGCCTCTGTCACCAAAGCGATCATACGGGCAACAAACACACGCACTTACACACACACACACAATAACTTACACATTGACAAAGCAAAAACTAGCAACAGCGCCAGTTCTCATCGTAGTTAACAGCTGCAATTCATACGGATCGACGAGATGCAGTTAATTTAACTTGCGAAATATCGATGATGCGATAGAAATAAGCATTTTCAAGTAAGCGGTGCCTAGAACGCTTTCATGACCACAGTATAATACTCGTCTGTTGTTCAGGAGGTAGCGACAACCTTGCTGGTGCGATAGCTACCTAGTATCCGAAAGTTAAATCCAAAGACCCAATGAGACAAGACGAAATAAAAACATACGTACAAAAGACAAACCATGGCTATTCGAATTGGAACAAGTGTGAGATGACATTTCAGAGTGTCTCTCTGTCGAAATATAGTTTCCTTTACTTTGTTTAACTGTACATGATTATTTCGTAATTTAAAAAAAAAAAGAAAGTACAAGTGATAAGGGCATAGCATTGAAAATTACTTTCATGTGTTGCTATCAAGCGTTCTACTTCATCCCATATTCAGCGAACTCCTCAGCTTTCCCGCGTATGTTTACAAACAGTTACTTCAATTTTGCAAATAATGCGCGGGTCGTACGTCGATATATGGGCAACAACCATTAGCTACTACGGACGTTGAATCGCATGATTTTATTTATATGGACCGTGTGATCGGGAGAATTCTAATGATCACTTCGGTAAAAAGCTGGCAACGATCACCGAAAATACTAAACAAGGCATATAATTACTGACCGAACAACTATCGTTTACGTTCGATATATGAAAAGTCGGTATAAATTTGAAAAACTACTATGGCGGAGTCATCTGCTTGACGGTTGGCACTCCAACGTTTGATTACGTAGTGAAATTACGGCTCAGTAGAACTTTCATTGTTCTCTTGAATTAAAACGACGTCAGACCGAGTTCTGGCTATGATTTTTCCTTCCTTCCTTCCTTCCTTCTAAACTGAACGAGGGACTACAGTGTTGTTTTTGATGATTTGATCGCTTGTTCGTTATATCGCTAGTAGACATTAGCGCACACCGAAGCGATATTGTCAAAGTCGGACCAAACAACGCAGAACCGAACGATAACGTCAGCAATATCTAGTCCAAGGTATCTTGAAATCTGAAGGGTACTTGTCTTATATCTGGTAGACTAGCAGGAGATACGCAAATGATTCCAATAAACTATGCACACGTTTATAACAGTGACGCCACCAATGTCATTTCTATAATACCGTAACATTAGAATACTCGTAGCTCTAACAATGGCCATAATGGTTATTTAAATTATCTCGTTAATTAATGTCACAATATCCTATATAGCAGGACGCCTTTGTTACAAGTATGAAATAAGATGGCGAAGAAGTATCAATTGCGTAACATTTCCTTCCACCGAAGATGCTCATTACGGTCGACTATTGATTCACGAACTCAATCGCGGCTCTGAAATTTTATATTTTTATGGCGCATATTTTATCAGCTAACGTACCCCACAAAAAAGCCTATTTGTGTCTATTGTAATATAGTGTTCTATATTACCATCTTTATCAAGTCCTCCCGAATGTGTAATGAGACAGATTACTGAAGTAAATTCAAATAGATGGCGCCACTCACTGTACCGTCAAAAAATAATAAAAAAAAATAAATAAAAAATCTATCTAGTATCTATCTATGTATCTAATATCTATCTATGTATCTAATATCTATCTATCTATCTAGTATCTATCTATGCATCTAATATCTATCTATGTATCTAATATCTATCTATCTATCTAGTATCTATCTATGTATCTATCCATGTATCTACCTATCTATCTATCTATGTATCTAATATCTATCTATGTATCTATCCATGTATCTATCTATCTCTGTATCTAATATCTATCCATGTATCTATCTATCTATCTATCTATGTATCTATCCATGTATCTATCTATCTATGTATCTAATATCTATCCATGTATCTATCTATCTATCTATCTATGTATCTATCCATGTATCTATCTATCTATGTATCTAATATCTATCCATGTATCTATCTATCTATCTATCTATGTATCTAATATCTATCCATGTATCTATCCATGTATCTATCTATGTATCTAATATCTATCTATTATTT
>NW_019213397.1:52043-69825 GCF_002532875.2 Varroa jacobsoni
TATCTATCTATCTATCCATGTATCTATCTATCTATCTATCTATCCATGTATCTATCTATCTATATTATCTATCTATCTATCTATCTATCCTATCTATCCTATCTATCCTATCTATCTATCCTATCTATCTATCTATCTATCTATCTATCGATCTACATAAAACACACATTGTTCCCGGATTTTGAGTAACAATCAACCATTGTCCAACAATTCCGCGCTAGACAAATCTCTACCAAGATTAAAAACTCCTTCTCTGCCCTTTCGAACTGCCCATTTCGAACACGTTATTGTTAGGTTTCATGCGGATTCTGAAAAGTCTTACAAAAAAAAACCACCTTCAAAAAGCATACAGCAAGATCCGCATTTGGGTTTAGAGCAAAAAACTTGAAGATTCATCAAAATGGCTTAAAAATACGTTTTTGAGACACCTGGATTTTTAATACAAAAATCAACGGCCCCTTTGAAATAGAGAACACCATTTGTCATCCACGTAGTTTCAACAGTCAGTCCTTTTATAACTTTTTGGCGGTTGCTTGGACCTTTTCAACTTTTTAGCCTGATATCAGTCTGAAATTTAACGTACGACCAGCTAGCATATCAATCGTATGAAGAGCATACGTCTATTTTAGGTGGAGAGAATACGGTTCTGAATATGGAACAGTTCAGACGGTTAGACCTGTTTCCGCTAAAACCATTGCCTACTAATTATGAAGTTCTTCTTAAAACTTGACTCTGAATAAACGAAAATCTTTATTTACCAGTCCTACAGACTGATCGGAGGGAGTGACTAAGGCTAGTCCATCAGGTAAGGATCACCGTGGTTAGGTTTCCATCTCGCCAAATGAACGAATTTCCTGCACAGGAGAATATTGCCTTTTACATTCTTTGAACGTGATCCCAACGTATCATCTGAGGTGTCCCCATGGTCCTTAGACGTATTTTGATCCTTTCTTTTTGTCGACCTCCCTAGAGGCAACTTTCTCTTACCTCAACGTACGCGCGTTCGAGTCAAAACTGTTCATTTCACCACTGAGGGGACTCAGTATGGCTGTATTTCCTTCACATGAACAAACGCGGTGTGTGCCACCAGCGTGTAAGGGGCCATATTTTTGGTCACCTCAGTGCATAGGAGTCTGAGGGGGCATTGTTTATCTCATGGAGGTAGCTTTGGAAGTCTCCAAGGCCTCTAAACATTTGTGTTAGATGGTAAGTAAGTTCTCCACCAACTCTTGTGCTTCAAAACTTAATATTAGAGATTACGTCACCGAGTGGAACGCATCTGAATATAACACCGTATTCATGTTGCCATATATTGGCTATTTCCATAGATACTCTAGTCGCTTGTGGCACGGCCTGTCGAATGTGGTGTACTCGTCGTTATCGATATTGCTTGATTCAGGGTTACTAAAAAAAAATGATTCGCTGATTGAAGAAGAAATATTACAAATAGGAATGATGGCTGACTTAGGTTCCGACGGTTAAGGTTACAATCGCGGCCAATGGTAGCTATATCTAACAAATATGAACGTCAGAAACGATCCATCTAGCAGACGCAAAGAGTTTCGTCGTAATATTCGTATTTAGATACAATTAAAGGGGTCACACATAAGAAAAAGTACGAACTCACCATTTGCAAACATTATCAATTTAACTTAATTAGACGTAAAAACCTGTATACACGGATTACAGAGTTGGAAATACCCATGTCTTCAAATAGTTGTCCATGAAAATTGTGTGAGTGATGAAATGAAAATCAACCGATATGCGATGTAACTAGCGCAGAGAATTTGTGAATCAGATTTAAATGTGGCAAAAATCTGTCTGATTTCCATAGACCAAATTTAGATATTACAAGCGTTCTTATCCGAGCAATGTCTATTCAAACGAATATAGAAATGCAGCTATAAGTTGCTTGCCGTGATCTTCATTAGTCTGATGTAGGTCTATTGATATCGAACTCGTTACCGACCTTTGGATTAATAATTGAACGATGAGTACGTCGCAGAAAAACGCAATACGGTCTAAATTTTACGCGTTTGGCACGAAGTTCAAGAACTCTTGCCTGCCTAGAGAACTATGGGCTATAAGTATTTACAATCGCTTAAGGGATAAGGTCGGGAAAAACGCTCATCGGAACAGGTACAATATGTGATGCCGATCGAAAGACACTACGTTAAATTACCGGGCTAGAGACTGATTACATGTTTCGCGTATACCAGGCCATGTATAAATCAGGGCCGATATGAACCGTCTACGTGAGATATAGCCCTGCAAATTCTGAAAAACTGATTGGTAAAGATTAAAAGAAATTTAAGGACATATTGTTGAAAGAATATCGGGTTTTCTATTTTATACCAAATTGGTTAGGTAAGAAAATTATTTAAACTGCTATTCAAACGCATTGTGTTGTTTGTATCACTTACGTTGGAGCCCCCTGTGCGGTAATGTAGATACTTTTCGATCAAACATATCGTATTTTTTGTTATTTATTATTTTTACGTATTTTTTTTATTGTTAGTTATTCTTGCTTGAAATCAATGAAGAAAAAAATATTAAGTAGGTGAGCGTAGATGTATTGAAAAGTCAGCTTATATATATATAACCCTATTTATTTAACCTTGGTCGTTTGCTTATAGATTACTATCGTACTCATTGGTCATGTCATCGAACAATAACTCCTAATGCGACTAAGTAGATGTTTCCTGGAAACATTTGGCACAAAACTTAGGACAACGCTGTTGAAAACGAAGAAGCTAGCTTCTATATGAAATAGAAACTACTATGACTATGTTTTCGATTTAATTTATTCGACAACACTTCGGGCGTCGTCTGTATCTTGCTTACACATTGTGAGCTTATAACATCGTGCAAGTAACATGGTCACGATCTTCACCATTTTGTTCATAGACAGAACCATTACTTATACATTTTGACGTCCACCGCAACGACAGCTCAGCCCAAGGAACATTTCCGGAGGACACTTTGGTGACACGTTGTGACTCTTCTATATAGAATCGTCCTTCTATATAGATACTAGAAGGAGGAGATACAATAGAGATAGAATGAATGACTATGTCTAAGGTTAAACTTCTGCGGCCTACCGAACTACATACATTTTAAGCTGAGTTTGTATACAGGTGATCTTCCCGAAAGACTCGCACGATTACTATGGGAGTCGTCGCATGCTGTCCATTGGCTTACTAGATATATTTCTAACCAGCTGAGCAGATAACGTCGACGAATTTATTCAGAATTCAAGCTATTCGAATTTGTTCAGAAGCTTTCTGTTATTTAAAAAAAAAAAAAAAAAAAAAAAAAGAAAACAACTGCGCAGTGTCCTCTTTAAGGAAAAGCTGTTCAAAGGAATTGAATAATGAGGTCGGTGCAAAGTGACCTTGGACAGTACCGCGCTTACTTTCAGATACCGTTATGTTGAGCTACTTGGCGTTTGAGGCTTTATGCACATTTATTTATAAGCATTTATTTTCAAAAGCAGTATTTTTATCGCTTACAAATTACTGAAATGGCACTAAAGAAAAATGATGAGTGCCCCAATCCCTAATCAAGCTGTCCAAAGGCAACTTCGACTATATTGCGATACCTTTTTCGTGATAGAGTGATACAAATTTCACCAGGTAGAACATTGATATTCTGTTAATATACCTATCAGTTAAGATAACTATATGATGCGCCACATTTTCGGGTTCGTTACTCCAAGTATAGGCCGATTTTTCCTCGTGAAAATATATATGTATATATTTCTTTGATACGTTGTTTATCGTGACTATCTTCTTCTGCCCTAACCTAGTTTCGCTTTTTTAAAATTTTCGTTTTTATCGCAGATGAACCAAACGTTCGCACATGGCCAATCGGCGGTGGATGCGGGAGTTTCCCACGGCGGGCCCATGTTGCCCCTACCGCTGCCCGCCTCAGTGGGCGGCTCCATGGGCAATATGGGTTCTATGGGAAGTATGGGTGGTATGAGCGCAATGAGCGGTATGGCGGGAGTAACAGCAATGCCGCCTTCGGTTGCTGGGAGACACCGATTAGAGTGCGCCCCCGGGGCACCCATTCCGTATACCATGCAGTTCGGCCATCATAACTGGTACGTATTCGAGATATAAACGCTCTGTGACTTTTTGTTTGTAAGATGTTGAATGGGCAATTTCTCTGCGGGTAGCAAAACAAGACGTTAGGACACATAGAGATTTCTAAAAAGTTCTCTCCCATATGATTATTGCGTATGAACGTAAGATAGAAAGCGAGCGAGAGGCCATAACTATATGAATAGGCACATAAGGAAACCTTAGGCTTTCTGATAAAAGCAGATTAACTAAACCAAAATCCTAAGTTCATAGTGTCCTCTGAGAAATTGCCTAACTAACCTAGTTATTGCGATAAAGCCGCAAAAGTCAGAAGATGCGACCCTTCTAGAATAACTATGAATTGCCCAGGAATCCAGCCTCAACTATTCCTATGTTAAAAACACTGTCATAAAATGAGTGCCAGCAAAGATGCTGCAGCAGATTAATAAAAATAACGTCAGTCTCGGCATTGCTCGAAACACAGCTTTCATCGCAATGGCCCAACCACGCTATATATTATAGTTTGTTCGTGATAAAAATATTCTATTCATTCTATTAAATGTAATTTGCCCTGTTTGCACAATCCGTAATCGTTCTGACTTTATCGTAACTTTTTGTTGTTGTTATTAAATTACGACTGTCTGTTTTTCTATTTGTCGTTGTAGAGTGTGGCACTTTTGCACTCGTACACGATAATTACAATCTAACTTGTTTTCCTTATGAAGACAGAAAATATAAACAACATAGAATGCGGAGGCCTTTCGACTCGAGAACATTCAGATCCTTCCGCGAACTCCGTGTATACGTGCAATGATAATAAAATCTAAACAAAAAGCTTTCTTAGCTCTATTAAAATCAACGTTGAAGTCCTTGCTCTTACCTGAATGTTCTACTGACGCAGAGTTATTCTAAACAAAAAAAAAAGATTCATTCTGCCTTTATATGAATACAGTCCGCTTGTGAGTATTCAGTTCATATGTGTGCATCTTGTTGCGATCTGCCGAGCTAGTTCCAGGACTTCGGAAGCATTCAGCGTCCGATTCATATATCTCAGAACACGTCTGAATCGAAGAGGCACTATATATACAGATTTCTAAAAAAATTCAGTAAAACACTCTTACGGCTATAGACATTGGTTGAACATATGGGCTGTGATGTACCAGGTAGTTCATTCATACAGGTAGACCTTTCAGTAAACTTTTGGATTGAATTAGACATGCGTAGTTATCACAGCTGAACACGTTTGAATGCGCTTATGCAACTGTTTTATGCAGAACCTAAGCGATTGACCGTCGACCAATACAAAAACAAAATTTGGATTGGGCATATTAATAATCTGTGCGTTTATTTTTTGTCGTCGTTTCAGGTATACCGCCGATATCGACTATTCCTACCCAGATAGTAAGGCGGACTTTCATTTTTCGGACAGCAAGAAGTACATATGGAATAGATCAGAGGGGTGGTACACTGCTTATCAGGACTACCAGAATACCGACGCAACAACTCCCGCCACTACGACACCTCAGCATCACCCTTCGCGGTAGGTAGGCCGTTGGCCAATGAAGACAACAGTAATGTTACAGTGATTTTAAACATCAGTACGTGGCTTACACTTTAGGATATAAACGGAATATACCAAATGCTTTAATAATAATATGGCATCGAACTATTAATTTCGTCAGAGCCCTATTAATAATTAGAGAAGCCATTAACAAGCTGCTGACAAACCAATTGCTAAATATTGTCTTGCAAGGCATGATACTCTCGGGAGTCACCCACATAACCTATTTCCTCACAGAGCACGTATGCTTTCTATACCTATCCTTCCTTCTATTTAATAATAATAGATTAAAAATTTTTGGAATTCTAATATTAATGAGCCTTCTTTTTTTTTTTATTACTAACCTGATCGAAAATATCCAGAGTGGAGTCCACGTCGTCCGGCTTCTCCCCGTACCCGTCGCCGCACCCCGCTAGTCTCTCTACGACGCCCACGCATACGGGGTCGGGTAGCTCCCCCGCACTGCCGGGCTCGACGGTGACCGCCGCTACCACCCCAGCTGAGGCCGTTAGTGAAGATGACGTCAATGATAGAAGTGGTAAGAGCGGCTCGCAACAACGCAAATAACCATTGATGAAGTTCTAACTATTGTTGCCACATTTTGGATAACTAGTGCCTGTGATGATGTAATAGTAACACGTTTGCCTACTAAACCTAGAAATAGGTGAGTTGGTCTGGGTTCGAAAGCGGATGAAGGCGTACAGTTTCGCAGTAGAAGGGGCCAAGCATCTAAAAAAATTATTTAAAGCACTATTATCAAGTGCGAAAGCTCGAAGCTATTGTACATGGGAGTAACAACATATGTACGGGGCATTCACATCAACTAGTAATGCAAATGTTGAATTCGGTCTCTAGTTAGTTTTAGGAAAACCCAAACTGTAATTAATCCAAGCACAAATTGCTGAAAGTTAGTGGTGTAACGTGACGCAACCATTGCCAAAAGATGCCTTTTTGCCTGACGTTGTGCTTTATGATGTACACCTAGGCTCACCGGATGACGAATCGGAGTGGTCTCCATCAGTGGGCGTCAGTCGATTGGAGCGGGTAGATCGCGAGCCCGGAACGCAAGGCACCGTTCACGTACGCAAGAAGCGCAAACCTTACTCGAAACTCCAGACTCTGGAATTAGAGAAGGAGTTCCTATTCAACGCGTACGTGTCCAAGCAAAAGCGATGGGAGCTCGCGAGGAACCTCAATCTCACCGAACGGCAGGTACTCATGTGGAGCTCTGCAGGAAATTATGCGTATGCATGCTATAATAGATTGTATCTCTGGTCTAAGACGATGTACGATACGCAGTATGGTTAAAACATGTTGTCATGGTAGCGGGGGGTGGCGGAGGCCGTACAGGAAAAGGAATCGTAAAAGGATTCTGAGATTACTGCGGAAACGGGAAAGTCACTTAGTTATCAGTAAAACTATAAAAAAGATTATCATGGCTAGAAGCGGTGTTAAATGGGTGAGGGGATTTAGCAAAACAAACTAAATTTGTACGAAGGCTTAGTATTAAACAGGTTTTGAATTTCATTTAACCGTCACATTTCTTCTGAGATTACCAAAAAAAAACTTATTTTTTAATAGCTCAGTTGCAGTGGCTTATCTAGTCTAGTTTTAGCCGGTTTATCTTATTAGTTGATTAACGAACCAAAACAGCTGATTCAACCTACTGCAATATATAAAGGCGGATAAAAGCCGCTCTAACCTAAGGAAATTCATATTATTTCGTAATATCTCGATGCTGCAAATCAGCATGGGTGTGGGTAAGCTATGCCAGTAGTCCAGAGGGTGTTATTTATGAGAGCGTATATATATATACCGATTACAGATTTAATCGAAAATATAATCCATATTTCCATATCAAATCCTTTTCCTACCTAGCTCCCGACCAAATCAACGAGTTTAATTATCTTATGTCATTTGTCTATTTCCTGTATTCATTTCAACTTATCCGCTTTTCGATATGCACCTCGTCTTTTGTACTTTGATTCGCAGGTGAAAATATGGTTTCAGAACCGACGCATGAAAAGCAAACGGAACAGCCAACGACAGCAGACGCAGAATCGGTCAAGCCAGATCGCGCTAGCCAACAGCCCCCTGGGGGCCCACACACCGGGACCTCCTGGCCCTCACGGCCTATCTGGACTCCCTCCCAGCCTGCCTGGCCACGTGACGTCTGGTCATGTCCCCCTTGGTGGCCAGGTGACGCCACCTAGCACAGGTCCACCACCGCATACGCCGATGGGGCAGCTATGCGGGGGCCCGAGTCTAGGAATGGGGGTCGGAGTTGGATATCCCACACCCGCCGATACCCAGTCATCCTCAGTGTATCCGCCAGTACTCTCCTCCACGTATCTATAGGAATCCGGCAGCTCCTGCAAGATGTGAACGTTCGGCAGCGCAGCAACTGAACAGCAAGGAAATGGAATAGAACCAGGACGATCCGGATGAAAAAAGAGAAAAAAACTTAAACAATAGGACGAGAACATTACAACTGTGGAAATAAATAGACAGAAATGAGCAGAGACTATGGCAGATGACGATGACAATTGATATATAAATATAGTATATATAAGTATGAATACATATAGATATGAGCAGTACGACTAATCAACAACAACGGAAGAAACAACAACAATTATATGACTGACGAATGCACGAATTATGAGAACCAGGAGAGCAAACGGATTAAACGAAAAGCGCTGAAGCTGCACAGGATGCCGTGGTTAGCGTTTGCAATAAGCTATTGAAATAGTGCGGCAAGTGAAGTCTACAAGGGACAATACTACCATTAAGGAGTACTGATTATGATTCTGACCGGACGATGTCGATAGGCGGAAGAGGCAATATGAAACAGCGGTAAATGGTCATCAGTTGATGCAGGCGACGGATGATCAAATCGAGGCATTGCAAAACGCGAACTAACAACACAGAGCACCAATACAATCGTAGAGATGCAAATATCTAAATGCCTATCAACACGGAGGGACGTTGCACTCCGATCCGGATCGAAGCACCGTAGCATCAAGCGACGGCGGATTATGATCAGTCTTTGTCATACTAAATAATAACAATAAAGAACAGTATGTATCATGTCATATAAATAAAGCTTCATCGTCTCGCCAGTGGTCATAATGATCTGCTTTACCCGACGAGATCGGAACAGGAACTGCGCGGAAAATCTAATGTCGATAATGAGAATAATAATAATAATAATGCAAATTACAGTAATGATAATAAATATTATAATAAATGATGATGGTGATGATGATGATGATGATGATGACGATGACGACAATGGATAATTATAGAAATGATAATATGTCGATGGTAACGAAAATGACATAAAGACACACCTTCACACAACGAAACACAGACACACAATGATAAAATTAACGGACCGATGGTAATGGCAACATTGACACCAACGATACATAACATAATGAAGATCAAAGATGAAGACGACGAAAGCGGGAAATACGGTGAAGTAAAAGATAAAATTAAGTATGAAAAACAATAGGACGAACGTAAAATAGAACGATCTACATACGAAACAGGTGGAAATAAATACAACAAGCAACATGAACAAGAAAGGCTCTGCTAGACTTAGTATGATCATGTGTTTTTATTTCGGATAACTGAACGGATAAACACAGTAGTACGTTTATTAACAAAAGCAGTTCCATCACATAGGACCACTCCATGTTTGTTTGCATCTTAAATATCCATGTTTTCGACACCGGTGAAAAATAGGGCACACATACGGTAGAGCATGAAAAATTTAGATGGGTAGATTGATCAACAGCTTTGTTAGAGCAATATTTAAGCTCATCGTTTTTAAATTGCGATTACCGTCATATGTGGATTCGTTTTTTTTTTTTTTTTGCTTTTTCCGGCCAAAGCAATCAATCACACGGTCATTCATTTTAAATTTAAAATAACCGCCCGTTGGCCAATAGAGTTCGCAGCGCCCTATATCTTGCCGTAGAAGTTAAATCAGAAAATCTACCTATTATTGCCACTAGCAATTTCATTCAAAAGATCCTTTTATTAGTTACCAAACTAAGGCGCTCGTTTTTGTTGCTTGTTCAATATATAAGAATCCACTTTTCTTTCTCTTTTTTTTTATATCGTTCCTATAGGTCGTGCAATTTATCAGGGCACACTCTGTTGCCTGCACTGTATTTTTCTGATTTTCAGGAGTGAATTGTGTACAATGCCTTAAGAGACAGACGCCTTTGGAACTCGATATCTTTCATATCGTCGGAGAGACGCACGAAAAATTACTCAAACACTCCAAAAGATCTAAAGTAATTTTGGAGTGAAACGTGGGTGAATTTCCAATACGAACTTTCCTTCAGGAAACCAATAATGGAACAGTTAGCGAGTAGGCTAATAGCCGTACACAAACATCATGGCTTTTGCTTCCTCGGTTACCTCAACACTTTTCTTCCGCTATCCGGATATTTGGGATATGACTGGTGTACCATAGGATTGTTAATGCTGCAAGCTACATACGTTTTATATAGTTGACAGTGCAATTTTCATTATTCTTATTATCAAGCCTAATTTCCTACTTTGGGTAAACTGAGAGACGTAGAAATCCTGACACGGCGGGGAATATTTTCGACTCCTGTAATCCTCTATAGGCTTTACTACCATTGCACTTACTTAAATCTGCAATCCAAGCATGATGATAAGTTTTTCGTCTACTCTGCAACGGTGCCGTTCGTACCACATCATTGTCCCTTTTTCATTCCTACGAGTTCTATTCCGAAGATCGAAGCCCAATTTTTAAATAATCGTCTACAATTTCGTCTGCTCCTAGTCTGCCTTTTCGGTGGCACTCATCTCACAATCGTCCGAGCGTTAGAATATGACAATCCGCACTGCTATTTTTATAGCTTCTAGACTTTTCGGAGAGTGTAACTTCTGCGTTTTATTTTCAGCAAATGTCCGAACGTTTTTATTAAATCTGCCAAATCAAAGTTTCAGGGATGTTAGTCAATACGAGTGTATGGTCTAGCAGGCCTTTTTTGTCGATATTCGCTATCGTGTTTTCAGTTTTTTTTTTTTTTTGAACACACTTGTGCAGCCCGAACGACCAATATACTCAGCACGTGTTTATCCGCATGTATTTCTTAGGCAAGCTTCAGCATACTTATCAATGAGAATACCAGTTCGATATTTTAGGCTAATCCAGACGCTTAACTTAATATTGTACTGTACCCATCTTTCGAGCTACTCAGTACACGGCGGGTGTCTGTTCTGCTCCTCAAAAACTCTACTCTTGACGTATTTGTGTTCGGACAAAGCGGGTAATATCTCACTTAACGCCTTTACGGCCTTTGTGTGTACTTATGAAACGCTTGAATGTTTTTCTCGCGTCTTACGTCAGGTACGTAAGCCATTAGGCGTTGTTTCAGACGGCTGGCTTCCAGTACAAAGCAAAGTATATTTACGATTGGAGTCGAACTTAGATTACCACGTGTTCCTAAGTTCAGCAGGCAAGCGCGTTATTTACTGTGCTATCGCTGTTACTTACGCTTACTCACCACCGTTAGTAACCATAGCAAAAAGAAAAACCTCTTTCAATGAACGAGATTGACTGTTCAGCAAACTTCGTTTCGAATCCATCTTTTTCTGTGGGTAACTGAGAGCCGAAGAGCACGTGTGCTGTATCTTCGTTTTTGCGTACGCACGAGTCGATCGAAATTTCTTATCTAGATCATCATTCTCAATTAGGAAGGGGCATTATTCGCTCGGTACTTCGCACGCTGACACCGTTTGCCTATTGTATACCTAAACGGTGTCGGCGAAATCTCCTACAACGTTATTTCCGTGGTGAACGCGATCTCCAACTTTGGGGACGCTGAACTCGTGGTCCGACACAACAACGATTACTAACTGCTTTCTGCCACACCTAAGCCAGACCACACAAGCCAGCTCATTCATTTATAAGAAAGGCACCCATAAAAACGTTCAATACGTACTTTTCACGACCCCGACATAACTATTTCCATAATAAACAGTTTCTATTTATTTCTTTATCTCTTCTTTCTCTAAACGAACAATTGTTTTGTTTCCTGAGAAAAGGCCAAAAAGACTGCGGTTTGACACAATGATCTTGAGCATAGCTGTACAATTCAGGAATATAGTCACCTATTTAGAACTGTCTGTATCTTGATATAGCTTTCTGGACACTAAAGTTGCAGATGTAGATCTGAAGGGTTCCATCTGAACCAGAGATTACGGAAAAAGCCCCATACAACTAATTAGATCCCATTAACGGTCGAATTTGAACAATAGCTGCGAGATGCAGCGAGCAGTGCGCAGCATTTATCTTCAAAACTTTAAAAAAGATTTCTTTTTTAGTCTCAGCAAATAGGTCTGTTTCTGAACTTAATTAGTGTTTCACAAAATCTTCATCTGATTGGTAATAGTTTCGCAAGATTACACATCATCTCAACGAATTTTAATATGTCCTATAGTAATAATAAATTCGTTTTTATCATTTTTGGTTGAAATAATTGAATAGCTCTAACCGAATTAGAGGATCCTTCTTTATGCTCGCTACGTTTCTAGTTTTTAGAAAGAAAATATCGATTTCAACAGACCTTATTATCCAATTTTAAGCTCCCGCCTAATTTTGTCATCTCAGAAGTATTATCCACCTTTCATCGTTTTCTTTCTAGCTATTTATTTTTTCATTTAAAAATTATATGTATGTATATCTAATATTCTCTGGCCTAATTTAACCTAGACCGGCTAAAGATATTACCGATATGCATACGTTACCCTGTTTAAATTCGTCTTTGAAATTACAACGGAGGCCATCAAACGACGCACCTTAAGCCTCATATAATAACATACATTCTCAGCTGGCTTTTTTTTTTTAACCTACAGACAGCGCTGTCACAGTATACAAAACCATTATTAAGTCACTATATATAGTCGTTTTTGGTTAGTGTGGCCGCTGGCACGAAATGTGCACCAGTTCCTAAAGAACGATTATATACATGTACATACGCGTTATCAGGATTCTATCAGAACATGATTTTACTGCCCTTATGAATTATCACTACGTCACGCCTACGTCATAATAAAGGTTTACTTTTTCGGGAGAGGCTGAATTGAACAATAGTAACATTCATACATAGCTAGCCCTTAATTTATTCATAGACACGAAGTACGAAACCCACTTGTGGTGATGGCTCGTTTTCAGTGGTCAAAATTCAATGGTCAGGGTCGAATTTGATGATTCGACTCTTAACGAATCCTCTCTTTTACATTCGAACAAACGCATTTAACAGTGCTTATAGTGACTTTCGATACAAACAATTTCAGAAACACGAAACAATGAAAATCGCTTAAATAGCAAATATCCATTTCGTCATTCACCTCCGTGATCGCCTAACCGAATTATATTCAAACACAAAAAATAACAGCTTTGCTCAGGCGGATCAATTGTACGAGCTAGATTGAACAAACACGGCCTACAACGCTGAACGCAGATTTCACCTTTTCAGTTATAGTTGGAGTAGTTTTCGATTCGTTTGATCAAATATCGCTCCGCGGGCTACATTCGTTTTCTGAAAATGATCTAGTTTACTGATTCGCCTGTACGACTAGAAACGTTTAGAAATCGGTCAAATAAATGCGAGAAGGGCGAATCGAATCACGCCAAGCAGACGGGTCACCCAACAGCTTAGGCCGAACAACAGCCACCCAACTGTCAGGCTAACGGTGTATATAGACAATCTATGGATTAGAAACACAGTCCCGCGCAACAGTTTACGCACCCACACGATAATAAAGTGGCAGGCTAAACGTTTCAAGTAAAATGCTCCATTACGGAAGGCCAGTAGTGCCACCAGCATGAGGCAAAGACAGAGACAGCTGCAAACGATGCAAAATCTCAAGAAAGGATACCGCCGTAAAAATGGGCTAAATAAGGCTTTTCGTGCCGACCCGGAGCTTACTGTAGACGTACTCGAGACGATGCTTGTCCCAAGCGTAGGCACAGTTTGACCATTGCTAAGGCACCGTATTGTGACGCCAGCAGGCACTCGATTCAGAAGTATGTCCTCGATAATTCTCGACCTCTGCAAGAGAGACGAAACGAATCATTGCCGATAGGTATATAGCCCAAACAAATATGGACAAATACTAACTATATGGAGTTGAATTGAGCAGGGTGCATTTGTAGCGATGCGGATATCACTGCCACAGGCGATCTTCCAAATTAACGTATAGCGTGTCATCTTTGTCAATAATATATATAATTGACCTCGTGTTTCAGGTTTTCGCATTTTACACTTGGCTTTGTTATACCTTCCATAAAGCAAACACGTATATTGGTCCGAAGTATCTGCTACAGTAGTCTGCGCCCGGTTGCCGTTCATGTTTAACTCAATTGATAACGACTGAAGTGAAAGTGGGAAAAACCTTCTTCCATTGTGTATACAAAAAAAAAGGCCAAGAATTGTCACCTATGTGGATAATCGTGTTCATATTCTGAGGTAGTGCACCTTTTCGGTCAAATTAAGTATCCCATCGTCCAGAAATCAACGATTAATCAAATTTTCTTAATATTGTTTAAGGAAGGTCTATTGTGAATGCCTGTAGTCTGGTTTCTTCGTATGAATGAAGGACACCCTTCATTCACGCGAGATCGTAAACAAATAATGGCAAATTCTTTGTAAATGTTTTTTCCGTCCGTCCGTCTCTCAGTTGCTTCTTTGCTTCTACAAACCACATTCTTTTACCTCATCAAATGTAATAAAGGCGAGATGTCTGCCTTCTGCTGTAGACGCTTAAAACAAATGTGATTAAAATGAAACGTATTTTTCACATTTAGCTTAGTTAGTTTTAATGAGGAAGGCCTCCTAAAGGCATCTTTGCTCACGCTTTGGCATCCTAAATAACTTATAAACTGATGAATTGTAGTTATTTAGCTGTAAACTGGGAGCTCGTATCTGCGGGACCTGCTCGAAAATTAAGAGCCTGGGTGCCCTGTGAAGTGAGTGAAAGCTATAACCAAACACGGCTCCTCATTATCTTTCGAAATTTCGTTGCACACGGGGCAGGCAACAAGTAAGCACACATATATATATATATATATATATATATATATATATATATATATATATACAGAACAGAGAAAGAAATGAGTGTCTTTGGGAGATAAGCCGAAATGAAGAGTTAAGCCAGTTCTCCATCCGAGAAAAGACATGATTTGCGTTTGATAGAAACCGTATCGTGTTGTGCACGGAAAAAGCTTTGAGAAAAATCTGTATGTGACCCAATTTCTTAAAGTCAATAAAGTCATTCAACAGAAAAGGCTGGCTATACAAGACAAAATTGTCTTTGTTTATGACAATGTCCGACAACACCTGGCGAACATCGTTGCAACATCTTTTGGAGAGCCTAACCACGAGGTTCTTCTGCTTGAAAATATTCACCAGACCTCGAACCGACAGACTATTATCTTTTCCATATAGTGTATTTAACTCTCAAGGAAACCTGGAAAGGAAGAAAGTCAAGGACGACTGGCTGGCCAAACTCTTCAACATCAAGACCTGAACCCTTCCGGTGGAAGTACATAAATAAATCAGGTAAAAGGTGAGAGAGGGTCGAAAATACAATGCTAAATGTATAATGAATGAATCTGTTTCTAGAGTACGAGTAAAGTGTTTTTTTGTTTGTTTTAAAGGTAGCCATCGTTTAAGTCACTGCCGAATATATAATGACACAATACGTGTCAGACTTTTGTTTATTTGCACATAATATTATCACTTGACGCGCCTCGCTAATATCACTCGTGTAAATACTTATACGCTACTCTGTACTGAAAGTTTCTTGTGTGCCGGCCTGTCGGCACAGCCCCACCAGACTAATCAGACAGTCGCACTTTACATTTTACATTACAATTTACTTTACATAGATCGTGGCTGGTAACAACAATAATAAAGCGGCAATATTCACCAATCATTTGAAAAGCAGCTTTCGGAAAAAGGACCATATTTGAGGTCGCTATCCACACGCATATCTATTACAAGTGAGAAAAAAAACTGACCCCTCACTGAAAGTAACAGATGCAATTGATTTCAACCATTCCAGTGGACTGCAAAGTCTAACGTAAACAGCTGATTAGAATTGGTCCTACTTGGGCACACAAATCACTCCATCTTTACGGTTTCGCGCGTTCCTATTGACTAGCGGTACACGGTTTTCATGACACCCACCAAATTTGCTGTTTTAATCTCCTGTTCAAGATTTTTGGTGTTATGTTTTCCCGGTGACGTAAGGCACTCTAGGCACTTTTTTGGCTCAAATCGCTTGTTCGGTGGTGTATCTGTCTCAAATGAATCACCCTCCTCCAATGGAACAATCACCTGGTCTTCAGAAACGCTCTTCTCCGTCATTTCAAGGTGTAAAACTCCCACCTAAACCACAATCGAATCTCATAGCATTCACACCTTATTGAGACTTCCGTTACCTTCGCATGGCCTGCTCACAAAAGTCCGATCAAATAGCAATTTCAAAAACCAGATGATCGGTATTTTGCGACTTTAAGAAAACGCGGTATAGATAGGATGAATGGATAGTTTACCGTCCGATGCAAAAGAGTTCAATGGAGCCTTAAACGCGTGAGCTTTTTGGTCTACGATGCATGGGTTAAATCTGAACAGATACCCTTTTTGAAAAAAAGCAATTATAACACACGGAATAATAGGTGGCCAATGTAGATAATCATCACATAAAGAAAAAAAAATTGACAACTATACTACAATCCTAAAAGAGAATATCTATGCTAGAAAATATCTATATTATTACTTAATGTTGATGAATATTGTACCTTCCAGGCACCCTGAAGAAACAATATGTTGAAGTTACCCAAGGTGATTGTGCTCAGCACCCATTTGAGTTTTGTTCAGTAGCTTGTTTATTCGCTGCTCCGCTCTGATAGATAGACACTCCTAGTGACGTAATAATAAATGGTACGTCAGATATCACCTACAAAACCAGCATTTCGTCTTCCTTCTTAATTAATTGTATATTTTAGGCTATCACAAGCCAGTCTGGCGAACTGATAACTTGAAACTATGCGCCGGTATTAAATGAAATTTGTATGGTAAATATTCCAGTCCTCTAGAAACTTGTGAGTGAAAACCCTTGAGTTTACTCGAGGAAAAATCAGAAAGAACATCTTTTTTTAAGTCTCGAAAACGAATACGAAAACGTCAAGTTTCTGTCCTTTAAAGGCAAGATTGCTGCTGTAATCCATCGAAGACTAATGAAAACAATATTTAAGAAGGCCTTGAGCGAAAGCTCACTACGTGAATGGTGCAAAGGTTTCAAAAAAATGGAGACTGGAGTGTTGACGGCTAGCGACGCGGCGACCCGATATCGGAACCTCAAGAACACGAACACTTTGTTGTAATCGAGGAAGGTTTTACAAAAGCATAGCTAGAAATCTAACAGCCTCCTCAGCTAAAACTAGTGTTTCACACGTAATGTGCTACATGATTACAACCCAAACATTTAAAATGCGTAAACCTAATAAAAATGAGTCCTTTGTGAATCGGCTCCAGGCTAGTTGGAAATGCTTGTGGTTTATGTCAGGTGCAACAAAAAAACGCATGGAGCAGACGTTCCCCATAGACAAGGTATAGTTTATACTACGTTTACGGTCAGTCGAAGAGAAATTAGACGAGAGAGTGGCCTCGCTTTGGACAGAAACCCAGTTGACTGACAGTGACCACCAGCTTCGGGCGTAAAACTATGATAGGACTTGCAATGGAAACCAGAGACACCTGCTACTATGAGATACCCGCCGAAAATAAAGCAATGAATGCATCCCGCTAGCTGTATAAGGTGGTCACAGAAGTCTTGCACGGCGACCGAAAGGGCACAATCTGGGTACTTAATGACAACACCATGCCTGAATTCCTGGATTGAGCAAAAGAATATCCAACGTTGGTTTGAACCCGTCTATTCTCCGATCTTTAAATTAATGCCATTATGGAGCTTTTCATGCTCTAAGAAGGGCAATTAGAAGCTAGGCATGTCCCACTATCTATCTGTTTTTTTATTACATATGGGCACGTGAACAGAAGGTAAATACATCACTCCC
>NW_019213398.1:0-84721 GCF_002532875.2 Varroa jacobsoni
TTAAACATGTACACGAACTTTTTGTACACCCAACATGATCAAACGACGGTAGAGACAACATTGATTATTGCTTTGACTATTGGCCGAATAAGACGATGTGGCTCTAAGGGTCAGTAATTTGGGAGTGACGGAGAAAACGTGCATGTTTGGATTTTATGATACATTGTGGTATTACTTTAGCACGTAGTTCGTGTATTTTTACTGACACCACAAAATGGAGGTGCACTATTATGCGGGCTTGGCCTTGAAGGCCGCTTTTATCATGATATCCTTACACATTTATATATATATATATATATATATTGTGAAACGTCTCACAAATGAGTAAACATAACAATGGCAATAATAATGAAATCGTCTATGAATATTTATTTACCTATCGCTGATATAAGGGGCAAACCCAATGTGGCAATGTTTGTCAACTTTTGCCTTGCTCTTATGGACTGTTCTTGGTGATCTGTGCAGTTAAGCCAGTTTCGTAGTTCTTCTTCCTCTCACATTGAAAAGGGGCCTTCTTAGATGCCTGGGCATTCATCCGCTATTGAGCAAAGCATCTTCGACTCGTTGAAAGTTATCGTTCAACGATGCCGAATAGGGAATAGTGCTTAACGAACTTCTCTATCTATTTGAACTTGGCTTGTCTGTTGCTCGTGCTTTATTGATATTCCATTTTATCATTTGCCTCCTCTGTGACGGGATGCCATATTTCATTGTCTGAGCATTTGAGCTTAGATGCTTTTAACAGCCTATGTAGCTTTGTAACGCGGCCGTTTTCCTCCTGCGGTATTCGCCACTACGCCGATAGAGTAATAATCTTCCTTGTTAATCTGTTCGACTTTTGTCAGGCTCTCTGTAGGTGGGGCATATTGGATAATCTACATACAGGTAGATAAGTATGCGAAAGTCTCACGTTTACTGTGTGCAAATGCGCCTCATTGAAATCGGAATTGGACTACACGCAAGCGGTCATTTTGTCTTGGGGAAAAAACCCCATCATTACACCGATTATTTCGCGGCATATTGTAATTCAGCTTCGTACGTCGTCGAGTTCGTTTGCTTCACCGCCGTTTGCGCGTCAGGCCGTACAACGATTTTTCACTTCTTTGATAAATTTTCCAACTACTATATTTCGATGAATACATTCGATGAAATATTAAAGGAAAACCATTACAATTTTCAATGCTTTTTTTACATAGTGGCTAAAAATCGCACAGGTACAATAGCGTGTGCGACTTGACGTGTGAATAAGATCCGCATGGCTTATCTGTGTGTAAGTGAATAGGCTTTTCTGTGCGTGACGTGTTATGCCCTGCTCCATATGCTCACGCGCGCAAAACGACAAAGTTGGTGGACTACATATGTATGGTCAAATAAGCCGAAGAAAAAAGTTACAGACTGCTTCTGCGACCTGTTCGTATTCGTGTGTCATACAGCACAATGGCCCAGGTTCAACCGAGGACCCACAGAGGGCGCTTATAAGCGATAGAAGCAGAACAACAGGGCTGCGGATCGGAGATCTAAATGGTCCGGGTCAGAGACTACATAGATGTTGAAGCTGTAGATGGTGCCATCGTTCGGCGGTTACCCAGAACCAACGCACTGTCTCGTTAGACTAGGATATTGTTTGTTTCCACCAGGCAGTTGCAGCTAGATCTCCCTAGGGCAACGTTTGCGAAGAAAGAGGGACGGGCCAGCTATGAAAGGACGGAGCGGAAAAAGCCGCGAAAGGAAGCGCAAAGTGCACGCAACAAAATGGAGGGGCATTCCGCTGCGCGCATAGAAGTTGGGTCGGCACAAGGCTAACGGAAACAAGACAAAGGGGATTTGGGGTCGGGAGAAATTGAACAAGAAGAAAAATGTGCAGTTATGAAACACTGCTGGAGAAGTAATGGCTTCGAGGCTACCAAAGAAGGACAAGGACAATATGAAGTTCAATAACAGTTAGTAGGCACAACGAACTCAAACAAGGTGCTTAACAGAATGTTTGGCCAGACGACTTGGATCATGGATCTGAAAGATAGCCGAAACCCGTGTTGACCTCGGCCGAAAAGTGGGTCCTATATACGGGCGTCTTGCCACGCTTACGGACGCTTTTCAGAAAAACCAGCCGTAATAGATAGGATGCGCGTCGTCTCATATTTATAGAAGGAAACGCATCAAGAACAGATATATAGGTTGGTCATGCGGCCTCCTTAGAGGAACAGAATTCAACGGGATTCAATGTGTTTTCTTATGAAATATTGTATGCTATCTAACACTTGGATAAACGACCAGAGGTGGCTTCGCTAACTGTGAGTTGTGCTTGCCACCATTGAGAAGAGACGTATTGTTCTAAAATTAATTAATATAATAATAAATGCTTGTCGCTTAGGCGGGCCAGCAAGGTAACAAGTAATAAGAATATGAGTTACACACGTCAAGAATGGGTGAGCGGCCTATTGTGGGTTACGTGGAATCGGTTTTTTATTGTTGTTTCACTAAAAGCTAGGTGATAAGCTACTATCAGACTAAATCAGCAAGAAGGCATTGGATTAGGATCACCTTGAGACCCTTGGAGGACGATCGTTGTCTACAGGGACATTGCACATGGCGGAACGAGCAACAGGTAAATAACTGAGTTAGTCTACACTCTCGCAGATTGTCTATGATAGACGTACAACGGCCAAGTACGAAAATAAAGGAAGCAAAGTAATAGCCAGAGGGAGTACTGTCTCGATGGCCTCAGCCAATGGCTAGAGTAGCAGAAACTGCAGCTAGTTCTGCTATGAGCTATAGCGATGGTACATTGAGCGAGCAATAATGCCGGTAGGAAGAAGCATAAGAAAAGAACGGAATACGAGGATCGTGGGGAAAGAATCGGTCGTTATAGTAGCGCGTCTTTTTCGCTCGGAGACACAGAAGGCCTCTCGGTCAGAGCGGCTACGGGCAACGATCCGAAACCATTGGCAACGTCGTTATCAGTAAAAACGCACAGCAGGGCAGAATTTAGCCTCGCTTTAAGCCATAACTCAGGCGAACTCCTCAACCTATTTGACGATAAGTTATGATAATTTGTTCTGTAACACTTCTTTGAAGTGATGTGAATGTTTAAATATAGTCTTTTTGACGTGTATCTCATGTTTATTAGAAGCTGGGTAAGATTTCACTTGTGGGCATACATGAATAAGAATGCCCATGTGTCAATAGAATAGAGCTTTGAATGATAAATATGTACGTATTTTCTAAATAAAAATTTTGGAAAAAAGCTTGCATTTACACGCAATTTTCTTAGCTAGCCAAGTATTTGTCGTTAATTCCAATAACCAGTCGAAACCATTATTTGGCTATATTATTAAAACTTTATAAGTTATGATAGGGGTCCTGGGTTTGCAATTGTATATTATAGAGAATGCTTTTATGCACCCAAACTAAGATAACATATATCCACGAATTTATATATCAACTTAAAAGATGTTAGCAACCTTAAACATGTACGCTCGGTGAGCAATATTGATTAGTAATAAACAAAGATTGATGGCTTTTTGCAACACAGTCATCATGTTGCGATGTTCAACTGTCGTTTGTTTCATCAATCCGATTCAACGATGTCGCAGTCCTCGCTGTCGTCTTCGACCACATTCGGTCAGATCTCCTTGACTCGACTGATCTATGGATCCTCGGCTGTTTCACACAATATTTGTTCGTATCATTATTCGGAAAGAAAAAATAGTTATGGCCATAAAAAAAGAATCAACCGCAACGGCCGAGTTTATATGGAGACGTTTTTTTAGCTCCGAATGATCCAACGCTTGCAAACAAGAACACAGATACACACATTTGAATATACACGCATGATACCTGGATAAAAACAGTTATTAAAAGAAACATATCTACTGTATAGACTCGTATGGGCAACAACACATCCGTAGATGCGTAAACACTCACGAGATCTTGTCCCATAACTGGACTTTCGTAAGCTACTGCTTTAAGGGATATCGTTTTCTCCTTCGAGCCGACGTAGTCGAGAGGACATTGCTCTACTTGCTGTCACCGCCTGCCATCTTCTACGTATTTCTATTTAAGCGCTACTCTCTCGTTTTTCGACAGGTGTGAGTTTTTTTTTTTTCAGAACTAGACACTCGTGGTGAAGTGGAAACAAAAAAAGGCAGATCATGAACACTGTGAGGAGTACTACCGTTTTCTGAGACGCAGAAAAGAAGTTGGGGGAAAATTGGGGTAGGAAAGACAATACGGCCAGTAGTATATACAGACGTGTATAGTGTTTATGCAGACAGAAATGGAACCAGCAGGAAAAATAGAGGGTTCAGCTGATTCACGACCAGGAAAGTCCTGACAGGGACCGAATCTACATAAGTTCACACACAGATACGGCCAAATAGAAGATCCGACTAGCAAACGCAATCGTAGTAATAATATTAACATATTGTTTTATCATGTAATTGCACTGATATGGCAGAACTGCAGAAGTACAAAATACAGTTTCACTATCAGGGCGTGGAAATGCTGGTTATTTTCCAAGATTACACAGCGTTTTCTGATACGCTAAATGTGGGAGCATTATTTCATTACCCAAAGTAAGCCTGGTATCTTATTTGCACCTTTTAGGTTTACGGGGTATTATTGGGGTTATATTCCACGCTTCCTCAAGAGACGTATATTTATCAATCAACTTCATAGTGTTCCTTATTTAATACATTAGACATAATTATATTGTAACACATGTGTGCCATGAGACATCCTGCTTCTAAATCTTCTCATCTTACAGTCAGAACATGCGGAGGTTCGGAAATAAAGATCTATTTTATCTTTCTTTTTAATTCATAAGAAGTGGTATGTGCACGCATTGCCTGCAGCTGTGTCGTATTATATAAATCTAAGGATAGTACGTATCTATCCAAATTGGTTTATTAGCGACGTCGTGCAAAAGCGCCCACTCCGATTGTTGTTACACGCTCTCCAGCAGAATCACTTGTTGTACGAAAGACACGATGCCATTTTAGCGGGCATCACTTCGAAGAAGGACACAGTTACGTGTTGGCGTGCGCAAACGACACAGAATAAACAAATAAAAATAGCTTCCACATTTATTATAATCTGTAAATTTCAGACAGCTTTGAAATTGTGGATAGTTGAAAGCTCAGGGTCACCATTACAAACGCTTAAAAAACTACATCCTATTGGTAAACAAAGAAATGCTTTTTAACTTCGACTGAATAATCTTCTCATAAAAATGAGTAACGATTGAATAAACAGTGCGATAAAGTAATCGTCTACCACTAACATGAACGTTCTAGACTATTGGTCATAGATCCCCATCAACAGAACATAAATTCAAGCCATGCTTTTATATGGACGTACTATTTATCTAGACGTAGTGCCAATTCTGCATAAAATAACAAAGAGATCGTGTCGTCGCGACTCGCACATTCATCTTTATCAGTTCGGGAATAGTACCACCGCAACCCGCCTATTTAACGTAGTATATAGAAAAAAAAAGATCATTCGGACATTTCAGCGTGCCTTACAATGCTAACGAGAAAAGGTATCAAGGTTAAAAAAAATTTGTGTCTTATAGTTTCGTGTTAATCAAACCTTCCGCTAGGCACATCAGTTGCCATTCGATAATCGAACGATGAACGGATCGCGCGACCTTATACCTAGAAGCTCGAATTTAGCTTATCAATATCGATTCTGGCGTTCGAGACTTGATCGTTTGATTTGACCGTTGAAACAAAAACATCGGTTAACCCCAGTGCTTAGAATTGCTTGGGGTGAGTTACTGAGCTACCACCAGAAAGCACATCCAGTTCAGCTGTAGCTTATAGATACAAGAAGGAAACCCTTCGATAGTTGAAGTATTGCAGTAAATATACCGTTCATAACTTTTACCTAGTTAGACACACAACTAATAATACCATTCAGCAACGTTTGCTGCAGAGGATACAGATAGACTGTAATTCTAAGGATTACAATAGTACGCACTTACATAATTGACGTAGACGCGTTCGTATCTGCTTTAATTAGTAGCGTTCTCTTTATCAACTGTTCGACATTCAACGTTCTCATTGTGCCCGCACTTCAAACTATTTCGTAGTACAACCCTTACCTCAATTGCTCGAGCATACTAATTGGTTCAAGGACCGCGACCGCATCGTGGTGCGACAAACGCGAGCTCTTGCCACCTATTAAAGGCTTTATTGCAATAGGCAAATGTGAAGCAGAGATCTTCTTCTGGTCCCTTTGTTGTTTTTCTGATTTTTTTTTCATTTTGTCTGCTGTTGTTATTGTTTTCTGAGCTTATCCACTTTTTATTCTAGCACTTGTACGCTCGAACTATTCAAACTGATAGTCCACTAAAGCACTTGCCGTTATCCTACGCTCCGTATATTTCGCTTGCTAGCCCTCTGTTTTTGTCATACGCCTTGCTGTTTCTGTCACCAGTCTTGATAGCGATAGCCACCTTTCTATTGAGCGTTAAGTAATAACGTAAAGCCAACGGCAGTTACTGCTGCATTCAAAACAATAACCAACCTTTGCTCCGATGTTTGCCTCTTTCCTATTTTTTTATTAGTCCTTCTTCTTTCTTGTCTTCGCCTTTTCCTCGTTGCCTCTTCAACGGGCGTCGATGACGTCCGGGGCGCGAATCACCACCATCACGAGCCAGGTCTCTCTCCATTTACATGATTGAGCCGCTCTTTGGTCTGACAGCGTGTCCATCCATTACGTAATGTCATTATTTATACAATACTATAGTACTTGTAGCTTTGTTGCGCAGCCAGCAGTAACTCGGTGCCCTGTTTGTGGGTCGAGCCCGTGTCTCTATTCAGAACAGATATGCTTCAAAAATCAGCAACGGCAGCAGCGACAACAAAGGGCTATTACTGAGTTGTTCACGGCGACCATTACGGCTATCGGCGCAGCCGCCGTCTTCTGTGCCATGATGCTGTCACCAACGCATCGATATAAACACGAAGATACGAGTATGACACTTGCATTGTATAATAACAAGCATGGCGTTGCTACTAAGGGTTTTCGTAAAGATCGGCAAGTGACCACGCAGCGTGTAGAAAGCTCGTCTCCAAACTTTTCGTTACCGTAAAGAATAAGCAAAAACTGTAAAGGTCTTCCAGATAAGAATGGGACCTTTTCCATATCTAGCTTCTAATTCTATCGTATGTCGCACCGCATCATCTGGATGATCCAGGAAGTGTGCGATTTGAGCCACCTGCTATGCTAACAAAAACCTCTGAGGAAACCTAAAAAGGCCCACGAAACCTTTGTAGCCTTTCCACTTAATTTATTTATTATCTGTTTCTGTCAGAACGATCTCAACAATCGAAGTTACAAATAAATGCAAAGCTATCATTCTGCTGAAGGCAACGAAGGGCATGAAGCTCTTAGACTCGCTGAGAAGTATAGGCGCGCAAAAATTTGGAACCATATGTGTAAAATCATGTTCAGCTAGGAGCAGACCTTAAATGAATTCTGGTTAACAGAATATTACCGTTTAGTATCTGTGTCAACAACAAAAGTGTACTACGCCTGTGTATAGGGTAGAATGTCAAAATGGACTTAAACAACAAATTATAGTTACTTAGAATAATTCATCAACGGCTGCCATATTGCTTACTTTAGCAATGGAACTACGTGCTGTACATAGTTAGAAAGAATATCAACACCCATCCATTCCTTTGAAACTACAGTTTGTAACATTTGTATACGCTTGAGAACAACTATAACAAGCCGCTATGCCATTGTGGTTACCATCGCCATTGTTGCTACTGCAAGAAGACATAACAGTACCGGGTATTGCCTGCAATTTTGTAAGCATTAACGCCACGGATGCTAAACTATACATGTATAATGCATCCGAGAGTAGAGTTACCGCTGACGCGTCCCCCTGTCGACGGCGTCGTCGGCGACGGCGGCGGCGGCGGTGTTCACTGGCCGTGATGAATCGCAGCTCAAGATGGCAATGACAATATAGCAGATGATCTTCTCAGATCTCAGATTTTCTCTGATTTTCCTCTTGACAAGAAGAGAAAACTTCGCTCGTCGACAACGACGACGACGACTCGGAAAGACGCCGAAAACTACGACGTCAACATCACTACGAGGATGGCGACAACAAAACGAAACGCTCCGCGTGTTGTGCGCCGTGACCTGCTCGATGCTGATGACCCAAAATGTCCTAAATTCATTCGTATCACTTGAACATTGCGCGGAAACGTCTGAACCGCTTGGCGCTAATACCACAATGGTCACAGCGTCGCTGTCTTCAGCCCCCTGCTGTTGGTGGCCCCTACAAAAGATAAGGAGCAAGAAGAAGATGCCAACGACGGAAAACAACGCCGAAGTAATAGCAGCAGCTGCGGCGGCTGCCGTCCAACAAAAAGGGAAGAGCTGAAACTGCTAAAGAATAGTGAACGTTACTACTGCTACTCGACAACCGATGCCAGTCGCCGAAGGATGCAATAGCTAAAGGTAGATGGACTTCTGCCACACGTTTTCGCTTGGCTCTGCGAGAGGGAGAGACAGAAAAATACTGCTATCCCGCAGCTGATGATGATAGTGACGCGAGTAGAACAACGACCGGTCATACGACAGACGCAACGTCATTGGTCAATCCCTCTGGGAGCAGCTGCTCGAATCTTCTTGGATCATTGGTGAAGAGCTAGCGTTTAACATAGACCGTTCCCATTCGCACGAACAGAAAATGCACCCGCGAAGGTAGGAGTCAACGGGATCAAATATACACCCACATGTAAATATGCGTGAAATTGTGAACGTTCAGAGTCGTCTAGAAGAGGTATTAATCAGTAGTTGACACACAGACTCATCCGTGAACCCCGGACACACGGACCCATGGGTACTAGGGATTAAGTCACAGCAAACCGAAGCCCGAGCTTATAATCCGTTAGTGTGTATGAGTAAAATCATCAGCGGCACTTTTGTGTAACTTAGATACAAAGATATAAGTGAAGTTATTTATTCAACGATTAGTCAACTTTTTGTTCGAACACTTTTTATCTTAATCGCTAATAAGTACACTTCTAATGAAACCTAATTATACTTTCCCGAAGAATCGATAACTAGATAATCGGTCTTATAGCTCCTCAATTAGTCACGCCATTTTATGCGAGTACATACAAAACGATCGTCAACTTTTAGTGGATTATGTAATATATAGAGTACGCACATCTGGACGTCGAATCACACCAAATTAAACACCTACACATTGATATTTCTAAAGCTTGTGTTACTAGTGTGCCACATAGCTTTGTCAGATAGATGAGGCCAGAAATTACTATCCTAGCCTTGTCGTTAAATCAACCCATTTTTGCTAGACGTAGAAGTCGCCAATAGGGACCACAGCTAGATAGCGATTTAATCGTGGTCTTATCTTGCGCACGCTGCTACAGCACCGTCACCCGGCCGACGACTATTTGGGCAACAAAGCAAGAAGAGAAATGCCAACATGAAGTAGCAAAGATAGGGACTATGTGACAGACCGGGTAAACATGTTTGGTTAGAGTTAAATTTTGGAGTCCTTTGGCCATAGACCACAAACCATTAAGGCAAAAAAAAATCTAATCGGTTAAAGTTTCAAGCACATCGTAAATGGCTACTGCAACTGCGCGCGCCGCCATGTTTTGTTTTATTCAAATGTCTTCTTCTCGCTATCGAGCTGATCAAACAATAACAATAACAACAACAACAACAACAACAGCGGCGGCGGCGGCGGCGGCGGGTCTGCAAAATGCTGACGGCATCTTGAGCGTCGATGCGTGCTCTAATTTTCATAAGTTGGCTCAGCATTCACTTTGGATTTTCTATGTTTTATTTTATTATGCTCGAAATCTCCATCCTTTCGGGTGTATCCATGAATTCCTTTGACCGGCCGCGGTGGATTTGCTGCCGTTGTCCTATACACAAAATTGCAATCAACTAAAGCAGCGATATATTTATTAACAAATAGTAGTGAAATCTATTGCTTGGGTCAAATGGGGACCGCGTTACGGACTCTGGCATTAGCCAGCGGCGCATTTTAGCAAATGAACATATATAAGGCTAGCTCGTAGGTACGGCATTATAGATACTATAGTGAATCTGCGTCTCGATCATGATGCGGCAATAATGTGGAGCCCCAACGGGAAAAGGGCTGGAATCATTGAAATCGACCGATTCATCGTTATATTGGGCTGGTGGTATCTTTTGCTAGGGTGTCCTTACGGAGGTATAGCAAGTCTAAGCCAGCGGTCGCGGCGTCAGTGGTCGAAGACAATGTTTACAACACGACTGGATTTCACTTGCAAACGAAAAAAAGACGCGTACATATATGGGGTGTTGAAGTCGAAGAATAGAATAACGAGCAGATTAATAGTTTTGGTTTGTCGATTATTTATTCAACAGCAGTAGACTATGCGTGAATGCGAATGTCCCCTGACTTTTTGGACGATGTACGCTGGATCTATGCTGTTTTCAGTCGATTCGAAATGGAAAACGAGCCATTGGGATGTGGACGGTGCGAATTTAAACTAGAACACCTTCGAGGGCTTGACCCGAATTAGGCCTATCTTCATCTACTAAGAAAAAACCGATAATAAAGTAGTTACCTAAGTTGGTATCTTAAAAGAGAACAATATTCGTGTAACGTTGTCATATATCGTTAGTACACGGGCAATCTGCGCAGCGTCGAAATTTCTTTCAAAGCTTTGTTCTGTGTAGTCGTGTTAGAAATGTGAAATGGCTCATTATAGTGTGCGTTTACCGCTGTGGTGCTATTCCCGGTGAAAAACACCATACCTTTGCCCCATCAGTTTGTTCATCCAATGATTCGGTTTCAGAGAGACACATCTGCCTTTGAACCGTTCGACCAAACGGAGACATGCCCTCCTCTGGGAATGACCGGTTCTTACGGCAGACGACAACTAACTAGCATATCAAGATTTGTAGTACGCCGATAAAGGTCACTCGAGAGTCTACATTGACGACACCTCAAGGTCCAGACCCGCATTCGGAGAGCCACCCCAATATAGCTGGTGTTAGAGAAATTGTTTTTACGTTTTCACGGTCATTTTATGTAGGCTAAGATCGAACACAATACCAGACTAACAGAAACGTAGAACTCTTAATGGGGAGTGAAGAGGGACAGGTGTCTGGTCAGTATAATTGCAACTTTACATGTCTGCGTTTAAGAATCTGTTTCCTTATGTGCCTGCTTAACGATTTGAGCCAGCCTGGTGGACCTCTAGCTAGTTTTCTATAGATTTCCTTATTGTTATGGATTAATTAAACGCTGGAAGTTGAACCCGGATCACGTCCCGCGTTTGCAGGTGACGCACGTCGTTGGCCATGATAGTGACCCTACTCGGTTTCATTCAAAATAGAACCATATGTCTAGCATACATGAGTAATCATGCGAAGAGATAATTTGCGCAATTTTATGGGTGCTTTAATAATTTTTTACATTCACTTTCGGAATGGATCGGTCCGGCGCAAAAAACGATCGCTTGCGTCCAAGATCGTTTTCAAACGCTTTAATCTTTAGTCTATTGATTTGACCCATACTCATGCTTCAGACTTACACGTCTTCGTGCGGTAGATATATGCAAAACGCAATTGACTCTTTCCAGCAGTTGTAAACGCCCTCCGCAAAGCTAATGATGGCGCAGCGTCTTGCTCCCGCAGGAGCGCGCAACGTCTTACGCAACCAGCAGTAGTACATATCTCAGAGATTACAATGACGAAATCTTACTATAAACACCCTGGATTCACCGAGAACACGATTTGTTGTGTTGCACCTAAAAACGAAAACTTAAAAAAAAGTTAATCACATTAAGTATGACTGACATTTTCTCCACGGGTTTACCCTATACAGAGACTATATATATGTTACCTCGGCCGCCTTCATTCGTTCGTACGATTTAAAATCAGCGAGTATTTCAATAATAACTGGCTCGCGCTCTTTACTGCTTGCTTGCGCAGTCTTCTGATAGAATACTAACAGATCTCATGAATACTACAACTTTTAACGATGATCATCATCCGATGATGACTCTAATTAGTACCGACTGGGCATGTCTCTGCTTCTGTGAGAACAGATCCCAGAACTGTTGTATAACCCCGTTTTACGACAGAGTCCTCTACAGAAAATGAACGCCACAACGAAATAAAGATCGCCGGTTTCGCCAATCGTGTGTTGCTACCGAAAGATAGTATGCGTCTATCATTAGAACAAATTATTTTCATTTATCGTTATTTCCCATCGGCAAAATCGTCGTGCGAAGCAAAAGAATCCTTCTGGCCAAATTTGCTGGTTCATCGACGCGAAACACTGAGAAGGCAACTAACTATTACCTCGTACGTATAAGAAGCAAATCGATGGATAGATTCTATTGTTGATATTGCCGTCGTCGGCCGAATCCGCAAGGTCAAGAGACTGTGTCCTTCCTCACGTCTGCTCACTGCGTTACAATAAGCGAGAATCCCTCAGAGGAGTGAAGCTGCGCAGCGAGTTCCTAATGTGCATATACGCAGTGACAAATTTTTGTCAGGGACGACGCACCGTTTGCTTCGCTGAGTCTATCGTCTTAAAGCGTAAACGCAATACCGATTTGACTGGAGTTTTTAGTGATGCTGTGAATGTGCACATTGAGCAAACATAAGCCCATGCGAACCTCGCTTCTTTTCTGGGCCTTTTCAGGGCTAAAATAAAGATAAACTTGTCCACCTGGAACGAGAAACCATTACTAACCACTCGTATTGCGGAAATCGTTGTATCGCAAATCTTCACGATCGCCGCACGAGCTGTTTCATGGTTACTGCGTTTGGTCGGTTGGCTTTCTTCACAAACAATTATTGCATATATTTTTATATAGCGCCCCGTGCCGTTTGTTAACTAAAGTCTATTACTGTTATAACTATTATGATGGTGCAAAATGAACGGTAGGTGACTGCGGTGTTTCGGCCACATCGATGTTGTACAGGGGTGCGTCCACCCCTGCGCAACTCCATGTGCGACGTAGAGAAGATCACATTGAAACGCGCAGATTTTCACAACACCGCGGCAAGCAGTTACCAGAATCGGAGACGTATCCACCGCAAGATTTCATGCACGATTCCTATCAAAGGAACTCTTGCTGCGACGCGCTTTGCTAACAAAAAATCGTTGTTAATACCCACATGATGAAAACAACAAAATTATCAACAATAAAATCATTCAGCAAAAAACATTTTATCATAGATATTAACACAAAACGATACGGAAGCATTCAAGACGTCAATGAGCGTCTTTTCTACGCAAAAAAAAAATACGCTCAATTTTAATCCAAATGCTCGAACTAACGATAATAACGACGTATGTAGCTTATTTGAGCCAATATAGGAACATAGTAATACTTCAACCCTTATCTAGGCGAGCTTGACCATGCCCGGCTGAATGCCTACGTTCAGGCCATGCGCGAAACCGCACGCGGTAGCAGTAGCATTGCTTAAAAACATTTGATTAGATAAAAGATATCTGACAGAAGGGAAAAATGTATGTTCATATTGATATGTTATTATTAAGCAGCTTCAAACGTTTAATGAAACACCTGCTTGAACACATGTGATTCGTACTAGTGTAACTGCTGCGTCTACTAACAAGCTGAGTCACGTCTTCGAATATAGATTTCTTGGAAAATGTTGCCCGATAATTTTGCCCCAGTGTTCGGCAGTTGCCACCGTGTGCGAATGGCATCGATGGTCGATGCATGGACATATGCTTAAGTATACGTTTAACGTGTGGGGCACGCCGGAGTCTTCAGTCTTAGCACAAGGCAGGTTAAGCGATAAAAAATAAACTACTAGGAAATACGTCGGTAAATTAAGATACACCTGTTGTGTCATCGTTATTGTCGTAATAGATTGTGCTATATTAAGTGTCTCTTTCATAAAGCTGTGGAAGGTAGCCCCAGCGAATTATCAGGGGAAGCTTACGCGATACGAAGAACTGTATAATAACATTTGAATTTTTGGCGTTAGAAAGCCTATGTATTTTGTGTTTGTTTTTTTTTTTTTGGAATAAGAAGAGATGACTTTTCACACGTAACAACTTATCGCTGAAGGGGTCATAAATATGTAGCTGGTTCGAGGTGTACGATGCAACACGCATTGCTTTGGTGGGCATAGTTTGACACAATGTGTCCTATTTTATGACCTCTCGTTAATGTCCAATTATCTATAAGAACAAAGAATCCTTACCAACACACGTACACATGAAATATATAATATATGAGAGATTGCGCAATATGTTGAAGATGATGATTATTATTATTATGATTTCGTCGGCAAGCAACTTGTTAACTTTCCCAAACGAAAGCAGTATCAATACGCACTGCAGTTGCTGGTCAGGATCCCCCGGTGACATTTGTTCATTTTATGCCGTTTCCGATGCACGCACACAGGCAAACTTTTGTCTTAATTTGCTTCTTCCTTCCGCTAACGGTTCGAATGGAAGCTAAGTAACGGCTTCCGATGGCGGCAGGTTTGCCTTACTTTAAGGATGCCTTATTTGTTTGACTCGCAAAACTGTGAAATATACTAATTACTGCGGCAGGATTATTCCTTTAAAAGGTTCCAGAGAAGGACTACGAGTTCCCGGAGGCGCTTATAGGCAATGGATTAGTTTTTGCAACGCCTTACGCAACGGTAACTTTGATCGGATGCGCCGGCATGGTATGTTTTTCGTCTCATTCGAAATGGCAAGCGAAATCGAGTTATGAACATAATCAGTACGCAAGCGTGAACAGGTAATGAAGAAATTTTCCAGATTGGACAATAGGCTTATATACAAACCAATGTCAGATAGCCGGCATGTCACTATTAGCTTTCGCCATTTATTCGAGTGGAAATGTACAGTGAGACCTGTCTTCGTCACAGAACTTCGATGTCCTACGTCGCTAGCCGAGGCGGTTCATAATCAGTTACCTTTGCAACTATGATAGCTATCTGTACTGCGCCTGCCTCGCACTCTACATAATGGCATCGTAAAGGTACCCCATTGAGGGCGTTCGTTTACGTTTACGACAGAGGCGTAGATGATGTAAAGGCTGAAAGACGTTGTGAATGGAAAATAGCCAAGTCGCTATCTAACGACACCGAAAGTTCAAATCAACGATATTAGTCTACAATGAAACCTAAAAGCAGACCCTAACAAGCCTACTCGAGCAGCCTAAATGAAAGTAGGTTACTTCTAACAGCATATGAGTGTGCGATCTATCTAGCAACCTGGTAGGTTCACTAAATAACTTTGAATTCACTTACTGTTCACTCGTACGGCTATGAACAGAAAAAACTACTATATTTTTGGGCTGACGATCGGTTTGATGTAGTTATGGTTGTATTATGGGTTACCCACTTTCGCGTTCGATCAACAACATAAGGTATGCACTATTTCTCGCATATAGATTAATTTAGGCGATTTTTTTCATTTTTATTTTTCAATATATATTTTTTTAGATTTATTTTGCTTGTTCGTATTTAGAATATCTAATGAAAATGTCCCCTGAAGGTTCTCACAGTTAGTGTAACTTCTGTTTATTATACCAAAATGACTGGCCCTACTGATTAGGTAAAAACGTAACTGATACATTTCTACATACTGGCTACATCCATGTGCACTATGTTATGTAATACTATTTCAAATAATTATTATTAGATATAACGTCTACTTATAAGGTCTTACGATATAAGGTCACTGATAAATAGCTAAGTCATAGCGTACATAAGTTAGTTTTGTTATTACTATGCTACGGTTGAGCTCTTAAATGTCTCAAAGCAAAGTTATCTGATATTCTCATATCAGGTAACTATGGCTTTGAATGTCTATATTGTTGAACAGTTTCGAGATGTTTTGTCAGAAACTCTTGGTTTCGACAAAAATCTACTTCATTGCTGTGTAAGGACCAAAGGCCTCGATAAAAACGACTCATTCAAAACTCGCACTCTTAGAAAATTCTCATATAATCGTCATATCGCCGATGATTGCAGTCAAACAAAATTAAATGTTTGTCTGGCGAAACTTGTTTCCGCTCTGCGGATATAATATATTTCCAAATATCCTCCCATAGACGCAGACAGGCATCCAATCAGAAAAAGTCGGTTCAGAGTAACCCCGTGGATCGGGTGGACTCAATGTTCCAACCAGTGATTTCTGCGAAACTTATGTGCTGAAGCTGCAGCGAAAGGATAAAGGAAAAGTAGCGTTTTCGAGCAGAAATGTGTGATAGAAGCCGCAGCGTAGATTGAGATTATTGTGAGGGGAAAAGGGGGGCTCGCCGTTGGGAGTTTTTCATGGCCACAGACAAACCTCCAGCCAATAGCAATAGTCGCTTCCATTTACGCTCGCCGCATTTCAGGCCCAGTACGGCAGGACCTTCCACAAGTCACCGCAGCATTTCTGAAAAGCGGTCACAGCGCACACAAAGACCAAGATCGAGAAAAAATAGAAGTTGACCGAGCTCGAACGCAGAAGAAAGGCAAGACTAACGGTTGAATGTTCGCTTGCCGATGAAATGTAACGAGTCAACGAGGAAAAGAGGACGCCAACGGCACCGACTATGATGAGAGCAGAGACGATGAGACAAGCTGACATCGAATTCGTTCCTTGCTTCCCCCTTCACATCCAATTGAACACAAACGGTCAGAGGGTAAGCAATCTTTCGTGTTCTTGCACTGCCGCTGCCAAGTAAGAAGTCAAACCTTAACGTTCGGCAAAAGCCTAGCCGGACGTAAATTTCAGCTCTAATGTGTAAGTCGGAAGAAGCATAACGACATGTGTCCCATGATCAGAAGATAAAATGAAGATTGAGAAAAACAAGATGAAGCAGCAAAGACCGATTCCAGGTCAGCTCTGCGTGTAAACAACGCTTATTGCTCCAATCGCTTCTCCCTTTTGAGACCGCAGTAGCGTGCTGCTCTTGTGAGCGGGATAGGCGCATACGACCAGAAACCTATTTGTTCGATTTAAGACTTGCAGGAAGAATTCTAAGGTCATCGACGTCGAGTGATGAAAAGGCGGGAAGGAGGAGAGTGGCTAAAGGAGACACCACCTCTCGTCTTCCTTAGACTACTCACGCTAATTATTACGTGCGTTATTACGTTGCGTGTTCCCATACTATACAATCATACTGATTGTGCCCAGTTCATATGCAGATTGAACTGAACCAATGACCGAGAAACAGCGGCGCAGCATTTATACTAGCTAGCTGTATACGTCCATTCTGTAGATCGTATCGATTCGCGCTGCGCATAAATAGGGAAAAATCGGCTGCACAAGGGAGTCTGAGTCGAGAAGAAGACATTAACCCATTCTCGGTTGGCAATTTTCGTGTAGTTACGCCGTTTAGCCAGTCAAGTACAATTTCCGCTATAAAATATTTTCTCCAGTTATGGTAGCTTCGATCTTCACTACGTTGCGTACTCTCTCGTAAAAGAACCCACCGCACGTCGGCATGATATCGGCTGATCGAGATTAGAGTGAAGCACTCGGGTACAGGGCTGCAGCTGCCTCCGCGATGATGACACGCGTAAGTGCTTCCGTGTCGCTTTCTTCGGACGCAGCCAGAACTGGGAGGACAAATGCACTTGGCTTGTTTCATTTTGTTCCCGTGCTACAACAGAAGCATCTGCTAAGACTATTAAGGAATCAATAAGAGAAATAAACGAACGAAGCCGTACAAGATAGGTGTAGAAGAAGAACTCGTTGAAGTTGCACAGAAAGACATATAGGAAAATATGGTCATGTGACATGTCAGTTTAATTACGTCAGGTTCACTCGCTGATTATAGCACCGGCATGTTGAATACAGATGTTCTGGTAAAGGTGAGATATAACGAAGGCGGGTACGAGGTGCGATGACCATGTAACAACGATAAGAACATGGCAATTCAACGTCATATAATGTCATAATGTGACGTTCTGTTAAATGGTTCCGACTTGCCTACGATCAAATAAGCTTCAGTAATATACGATGGGATTAGATAAACGAGATAGAATGCGTACTGACAAAAAAAGGGTTGCCATCAAGAATGAAAGGAGTCCTTACTTTTGCTACACTTATTTGTATTTGAGCGCTTGAAATGCATTGAAGCTGACGTCAATCGCTTGTCCTTATTACGTAGATACCGTCGTGATTTAGCATGTGTGAACAAGTGCAAAGTGGTTTGGGTGGAAAGGCAAACCGGCGGAAGGTAACAGTATTTTTTATTCTTTGCTATTGAAAATAACTTCTGCTGTCTCGAGCGTTCAGACGAAACGCTCTTCGAACCTTTTTGGTCCTTTTGTAATCTCATCAACCTTTACCGCGGATGTTTGAGTCGTGGTAACGCTCTTCGATATTTTTTGCTGCTTTTTTTTTTAATGAAAAAATAGCACACGTCTTTGCATCTAAAGTGATCTGACAGAATAAACGTGCCCACTGGTGACACCTATAGCTATTTACCTATAATAGTTCGAATTGTCGCCAGTCTCGCTTGCTGGTGATTGGTGAAACTGATCTGGGCCGCACCGTGGACCCATACTCGTCAGCTTATGCTCAGCTGGATCCAATGTGGGTCACATATGTCGCTATACAACAATGCTGATCTATAGAAGCATCTTCGTATGTATATAAAAAAGTTATGCAAATTAAATTGGAGCATTCAGCTAGAGAAATCAGTACAAACCTCTCAACGAGCTACAAACCTACAACGATATATATGTACTCTGAAGTCACAAACGACCTAGGTGCGATCCACATAGTGCATTTCGTGTATAGGCAAAGTGGATAATATCGACAGATAGCTTGTAGTTCTGACGGAATCCTGTTCTTCGAAGGCCAATGAGGCAAAGAAGTTCTTAAAAATGACGCAAATAAGCGAGATGCGCTAGACACGTTTTTACGCTTTTGTCACAACGATCTCTCCGTCACCTCTGCGATTATTACAGTGCCGTAGATTTAACGGAAGCCAAATGTGATTTCTCACTAAGATTACCTGTATTGGCTGCATCGCAGTTTAACAGAGAACTGCTATGATTATTTGTTGGTCGAATTTATCTAAATCATTGCTATAATTATAATAATTGGGAAAATACATCGTGAAGTGTTTCGTCATGTGCCGGGCTCTCAAGAAGATTCCGAGAAAAAACCCGCGTGCCACTTTCAACTTACGTCTGTGATTAGTTATGAATGTTACCTGTATTACCACATGGCCTTAACGAACAATTGCTTCCATTGTTGTACTCTAGTCCGAACAACAATATACATGCAGACCAGATATTAAGTTCTCAGATCTATACCGTGAAGCCTGGAATTTCAGCTGTAAACTATTTCAACTATAATAATTTCAATCAGACCTAATAATGACGGTTGTATCGGTTGGGGGGACTTTACTTCATTCCATTAAAAATAGATCTCTTTCTCATTGAAAAAAAAAAAACATTTACTGAACAATAACGATGACTAGATGCATGTACGATACGATAGTAAGTTGTCAAATGTTTGTTCTGCATGCACGAAACGAATTGATAGTTGACAATGGTGGCTGGCAGAACCCCAGGTAACTAGGCAGTAGCATAAACATACCGAAGCTCAGGTCACTGAAAACTAAGCTTAGGTAATCGCTATTAGGTTCGCGTACGTCGCGTTTTTTTTTCTTCGATAATGTAAAGGTCTAACCGCTCTCAATCTGTGATTAAGATCAACAAGGACCCTTTGAGTGATTCCCTAATTCATCTAAATGTGTGCTGCATGCAAACAAAGGGTGTATAGGTAAAACTATTGTTAGTGGCCACCAGCGTAGTCGTATTTAGCTTATTTGTCGTGCACTCGCTTGATAATCACGTGCCAAATGTATCATTATCGTGTTGCATTTACTGGATCCGCCTGTCAACCATTAGTTTCATCGTTGCCAGGTTGCCCACGTTTTGGGAGGACCACCAACTAATAAACTATCACATAGACCATAACGGCATAAAGAGTTGTTCCGAGAAGGCGAATCCAATGATTTTTTGCCACACCCGCCCGTTTTAGTTGGTCGAGCCAATGGTCAATCAATCAGTCACGGTACGAGTATCAGCATTAGCGGTGATGACAATCACGTGGAACCATCCCTAGGCTCCTGTAAAATCTCGTCTATTGATCATGGTTGCCTATTGCTGTGAAAGAAATGCATTATGTGACGCACACACGACACGTATATTAGATAGTTGACAGTTCTAACCGTTTATTAAGCTTGCCGTGAGAAAATAGATGCTTGAATACGTAGAATATTGTAGCTTGAATAGGGATCTCAATCCATGTGTTCGATCTATAGGGAGCAACATGAGACAGGGTGAATATCTATTACGTAAATGTGGGAGACGAGTGCACACGCCAACGTAAAATGATCGTGAACTCTTCCAAATGATTCGAATTAGCTTAATCTAGCTCCAGCTAGGGCACGAGGCCTACCCCGTGGCGCCCGAAAAACGAGTTGTGTACAGATGAATTTAAGTCACACCTTGTACATATAAGCAACCGTGCTGTTTGCTGGCGTTTTATCCCTAGTCACGGCTATGTGCATTCAACTAATGAAGAAATTTTGCCGAGCTACCGGTACTTCGATAAATAGCGATATATAAGACAAGCGGCACAGGATAAGCAACTGTGTCGAGGAAGATCAAACTATCCTTACCTGACGCTGTGCTAAGCCGCGACTCGCTGAAGAATTGACTTTTTTGGCTAATATTGTAGTAGTGACACAACAGGGACGTATAGGATAGCCTCGTTCTTCCTCTAAAGCTTCTCACACCCCGAACAGCATGTATTGTTGCATGCTATTGCTGTTAGCCATTCGAGAATAACATAGTACCAGGTTCCCTGTCGTTTGCTTCCTGATCTTACTAGGACAGAAGAGTTTTTCAAATCCTAACAGAGCTTGCGCAAGGTTGTTGTCCTCCTCTATGGCTGTCTAAGGCTGAATGTACCTAAGGCACGATGAATTTAACCAGAGTTAAACAGCGCGCAACATGTATAAAGGCATTTTAGTCTAATATTTATTAGGTCTTTTATATATCGTGATCTGTTTCCATTTGGCTACTACTATCTTGACGACATATCGCGATTCGTAGAGGTCGTCAATTTCCCCATACTCGCGAAACTAAATGCGGCAGTGCTTACTCTCTACGTACGACGATCGGGTATGTCGGGGGCGTGGCGTAGATTGTACTGCATCGATGGGTAGAGAGTACGTGCCGTTGATAATACGCAATTAGATTAAAGTGTTAAAATCCCCCGGCAGATCCCCAGCCGGCGACTCGATACATGACAACCTAACCTACGTGCTAGTGCTGAACATGACACTATATTCGCATCGTTGTTACCGCTACTAGTAGAGTTAATTGAAGACGAAACTCAGTCAATTAGAACGTTGTCGTCCTCGGCCTGGCTGAACCTATTGCAGCCGCAGGGATCGCCCCTTCGACGAGATAAGGACAACACATAGTAATACAATGATAAAATGAATATCAGTCGCGCATTCAACGAAGCAGATTATTGTTTCAGAAGTTAGCAGCCATTTGGACGTGTGCGTCGCCATCGCATAAGACCGGGGAGGCTTGTCCCACGACGACGATGTGATTAACAAACTTTGCTTATTAGCTTACATAACTAGAAACAAGATTGAGTCCTTGACGTAGGTCAGAGCAGGATCGCGTCAACATCGACGTCAACACTAAGGTAACTCGATCACACTTTTTGTTCAGATCGCGCCCCCGCGTATGTGTATTACATATTCAGCCGGCGTAATCATGCATGTCTAGTACATGAAACTTACAATTGCGGTACCCAGGGATATATATATATATATGTATATACATATAAAGCGGGCATACGCGACTCGAATATAAACACTTTGGCGTGTTAGGTGGTGAGATTTTCTTGCAATCGGTTTATAACATATCATAGCCACGCCGACTCTATTTAATTAGCGGTGACGGTATGTGTTTGCCGTCAGGCTACCTGTTTTGATCATGGCTCGTAAACCATTTTCATTTGCAAGTAATTACATTTGCGTGTTTCGAACCAGAAAATCATAACTGTATGCTATCGGAAATAAGAGTAAAAAAAAAGGAAAATTTTAAAGATGTGTTCGATGATAAATAATAATTATCGAATCGTACGCAGTGGCGCACAGCCCTGTACATCGCGTGCAAAAACAAACAATATATTCTGATTCAATTTCTTAAACGAAAATCTTGCTAGTTACAAACGCACGCGTCGAGACTTCCCCACGCGTAGGAACCCCCCATGATTTTACGTCATTGCTGGATCGAGATTTGTCGACGTAACGTGGCTTCCGTTAAGGACACAGCAAAGACTGATCCACGGTAGTATCAATAAGGTAGTATAAAGGCAAGAAGAGGTTTAGAAATAATCAAATGCTCTAAGCATCGACTGTCCAACGCAGCGCGCCTGCCAAACCAATGCATATAGGGAGCGTCGTACCTAAAACCTTTAAGACTGTGCCTCAAAAAACGTACTTCAATGATATTTTATACGTGTCACCTGTAACGGACATATTTATTCAATATAATATGATCATCATTCACCGCGACTACAACTATAATTCATGATCTAAGTCTTGCCTTCCTTCAAACCTTCAAATATCATTCGCTTAACCTCAAACTAATTTTTAGTAGAAAGCGTATGTCAAGCAGTATTGTTAGAAACAGATTTGCCAAAGTGTCGTTTAAATACACAAGGCACAAATAGAATGAAATAAAATAAATAAATAAGTCCTATTGCCAAAAAATCGAAGGATGCACAGAGGCTCGAAAACTAATTGCTGAAGCCTATAGAAATTGTACAGTTTTTTCTCAGTCAGAGATCCAGGTTAACCAGAATAAAGGAATTTGTGATTTGAAGCCTATTTAGAATCTTCAGATTCGCCTCGAGTCTTCCTAGAACATTTTAGAAATCTGGAAATAATTTCTATTGCTTTCTTCTGATTGATTAGTCTTTGGATATAATCAGTAATCGTCAATACTTTGTTGACCATATACTGCCGCTAGTGTTTGTTTATTCCACTCAGTTGCTAAGTTCTATCTTGCCGAAATCCAAAACCTGAAACTAACAGCATTTATGCACACATCACTCCTCATAAATCGGATATACAACAGTCTTCGTTCATCTCCTTTCTGTTTATTATGAAATTGTCAGCACATGAAGCTAAAGCTAGCCAAAGGACTTGGGGGCTTAGGTTCTCCGATCCAACCACCAATCAATGGTGTTAATGCACCATTGTCTCTGCAGTACTGACGGAGTGACCTTTTCCGTCGGGTACATGGCAAACGAACAAGACGACCTGCGCGATCATCTACCTATCCGCTCAGCTCAAGTGAGTCCTCGATCAGCTTTGTGTGACAAATTGAGAAGTCTTACTTCGTGCGCACATATGTACGTATTTTCACGTTATTCGACATCTATGGGGGAACGCTCACTGGCTTATAGCGCTCATTGGATATTGGCTTCTGTGTTTCTTCCAGAACAGGCTGCTTATAGTTACTGTGAAATTCTGGCGCGATATTCCGGTCGCACAGGTCAAGGTCTTTAAGAGACATCTTTTTTGTACTGGCGTTTCCATTTTGCAAAGCACACCAACTGCATCGTAGATACCCTTATCGTTAGTACAAACACGTTGCGTACTGTAAGCGTTATGTAAGACTTAAACTTGAATAACAGTACGAACGCTATGGAAAGTATAAAGGCATTCACACAATTTCCCAATGATGTCGCTTGGATCGTGAATCAAAAAAGCGTTCAATGGCGAACGTTTCACTTAGCTTTCTCTCTTTCACAGTGTGCTATCGCCTACTTCGGCGTTCTTAGGCCCGGATTCAGGCATGAATCAATCGATTATGCAATTATTATCGAGTTTGACATTGGATTCTGGGTCGAAAAAAAGATCCCATTTCATTCAGTCGTGTTCTTTCATCGAACCCAATTATAATCGGGCCGGTAGCAACGGTCGTCCGCCGCTCGCCCGAAACTTCATCGATTTGAGCTTGGATTATGCTTGACTTCAGCCAACAGGTAGAACCACACTTGCGTGCGTGCCCGTATAATGAGTTTCGCTTGCTTCTTTTTTGCCCTATAACGTAGGGTCTTCGAGTCCTAGAACTAACGTGGCCAGAAATGCTCGAATCGTGATGGACTGAAGCGCGTTTACTTCACCTGTAACCGTTCCGTCGCCAACGCCGCATTTAGGAGAACCAGTTCACCCATATCTTATCTAATTGTGAATTCAACCTATTTAGTCTTTATCACTCGAATATTGTAAGCAGCATACGGTGCTTTATATTGTATTAATTGTGTTGTTATATATTTCTGTTCTCTATTCTCTGCTTCTGACCGTTTCGGCAGCCCTCCACGAGAACCGCTTATAACGCTGTGCTGTGCAGGTCATGTCCTTTCCGTGGATTTCCAATTTAATCTTCCTATCTGTTTGGTTAGCTGATTTTCAAGCGAACCAGCAGTTTCGGCAGTTATATATTGCTGGCACCCCCTGGCCTAAGCTGTACATGCTGATTGTTCTTTTACGTGTGATATCGTCACGGCGTAATTACACTCCAACATATTGCCTGTTCGAGTGAAAGGTGTGCAGTATAATTTCGTATTATGGAATAACAAGAGAAATTGTTTAGATAAGAAATAGACGTGGTGGTTTCCATAGCCGTAAACAATTGACCGGTTCGCATCTACGAGACGTATTGACGAATCTTAATTGTAAATAAGTGGAAAATTTCCATCGCTATTAATCTTGTGATCTTTATGTTGACAGCAACAGCCGAGCCTAAGTGATGCTTTGTTGCTCGTCGTGTCCTGGGATGGTCCGTCGACAGCTTAGACAGACATAGTAGTAATCAAATCTGTTTCTCGGATCGACAGCTAAGAAGATAAAGGGTCGACTTCGTTTCAACGGGAGACACAAATCCCAAATAGTCGTCGACCATTTTCAATTACGTCGAAGCTAATGCACTTATCATCGTCTTCGATGCTCTAACTTCGATCCTCCTGGGCCCTTTCATTCATTCGATTCTTACATAAGTAACATATTGAAGTTTTTAATAGCCATTTGATTTTATGTCCGTACATACGATGAAGGTACTCGCAGGGACAGTTCGACTGAACAATTCATCGTAACAGTCCATAAACGCATCGCTTGTGGTGGTGTGGAGCTGCTGAGATGGGCCTTCACCTTTCAAACGACTTCAGCTTATTTGTGAAGTCAACAATAGCCGGCGCACGTAAACACTGTTCATATCTCGGTAGTGCTTAGCTGGCAATGCTGTTTTTTTTCGGATGGTCTATTTTGCACGCTTCTTCTAACACCTGATTAAGATGACTAATACTTTTCATGCCCATCCAACCACCGTGATGTTATCGGGATCAGGCGTCAGTAACAGCAACAAATGTGCATTTAGTGTAACCGCCTATAAAACACCGAACGTGGCTCATGCATACCGTTCCCTACATACACCCTAGCTTTTAGACCCGTCTCAAGTAGACCTAGTCCTGTAACTTAATTCGTCGATGCCGTGAGCCTATTCCTACCTGCACTCACACAACTACACCTGTAGACAGCCAGACGCGCATGAAACGCCACCGTGTACATGACAGAGACCTGTCGCGCCGATTTACAGATAAGCGACCGATAGCCACAGCCGCAAACGGCGTTCTTTGCTTGTTCCTGTTCTTGTGTCTCGTAGCTTTCGCTTGCATGGATGCCATCGACTCTTTCGTTCTTTATGCGCTTCGACTATAATTGGATCAGATAGTGGTGTGGCCGTTGTTATTGTTGCTGATGCGGCCAGCCGTCATCGTTTCAGCAAAAGCTGTTGGTGTCCATCGTAAATTCGGCGGCTCTTCCCTCGTTTACGTCCTTCATCGCCGTGCTCCTCTTGCTTGTTTATCTACGTTCTTCTTCTCGCAATCGTCCTTGCTCTTCCCGCCCCTCCATCGTTGTTACAAGTCGCTTACCATCGCTGGCGCCGTTACGTTTACCAGCTCGGTTCAATCCAGCTCGAGTGCTTTTCACACAGGCGTATGGGCACAAGTCGAACGAAAGGAAGCCAGTGTTGAAGAAAATGCTGCAGCGGGACAGAAATCATCGGCTGGCCATTATTTTAGATGGCGCACAGCCGAACGACAACGACACCGACAGCACAGTAATGGGCTTCAAGTAAATCAGATGCGCTGGTGCATACCGCCAGAAGCAGCAGCAGCAGCAGCTGCGACGCAGAACTGTTAGCAGTCGCCGTGCGACGGTAGCGGCAGCGACCCTGTCCGCGAATGGGAACCAAAGCAAAGACTGAATAGACGAGACTGGTCGGCGGCGGTGACAGCAACATCAATACTGCCGACATTGCTAACTGCAACAAAAATAAAAACCAACCTGTAGGCCGTCATATTAGCAGCCGTAATCGTAGCAGCAACGGCAACTAGAGCTGGAGCTATATAACCGATCGGCAACGAAACAAACGCATCAATTGAGTTAGTAATGGCCAAAATTGACAAACAGCAGAAGCAGCGATATCATTATTATTACAACCATTATCAATTGCACCCACCGCTACCGGGCCGGCGCGACCCGATCAAGCTGAGCCGATCTCACTCGATTGGGCCAACAAATTCTAACCGCTTCACAAAAGCCTGTACCAGCCAGGGGTGTCATTGTAATCAACATCGTCGACAGTAGAAGCAGCACACGATACATGCTATCGCCCTTTCTAATCTCATGGCTTTCGTCGTCTCATCATCGACTTTGGTGTCATTTTCGACAACGCCACTAATGCTGATGGCAACGGCTGCAGCCAGACAGACCAACTACGACGAACGGACCAGCGATCGATCGATTACCCGCGCCAGGACGACGCACGCAGCTTCGGCGCGTCATGTCCACTGAGGGCTCTTTCTGCTGCTGCTGCTGCTGCTGGGGCCGATCCTGCCAAGCGAACATAGGGATGGATGGACAACATTCCATCCATAATTATCATTTGAGAATTGTTAGAGAAGATACTTCGACCCGTCGATTTCTGTGTCTGTTTTTCTATTTCTAACCATGTTAGCGTTTTGTGATGGTTTCGAATTTTTTTCTCAAAGCGGCTCGCCCTTCGATCCGCATCCCTCACCAGCGGGTTGCTCCTTATAAAGAGCTTTCCTGTGTTCGTGTCTTCATCTTGATCCTGTTATTCAGCTACTGCTACGTTTTGCATTTACTGCTTAGTTCGCCCATCGCCAGTCGTTCCGACACTCGCTGCCATCGATGAGTCTGCAGTTCTGTCTGTTTGTCCCCGCGCTGTCATTCGTCGGATTCGGATTGTGCTCATGCCCCCGTACGCTCCGCAGCATGGCCAAATCACCACAGAGCCGTGTATCAGGGTGACATACCGACTTAAACCATCCCGTCGCGGCACTCTTTACAATTCCACAGCCAATTCGCTTACGGACAATAATGTTGATGGATCGAACGGTGCCTGAAATGCAGTTATAGCTATTTTTATCCGGCCAGAACATAATATGTAGGTGAAAACAGCCATCACACGACGATTTATAGGACAGACCGTTTATTTGTACCATTTTCAATGGGAGTATTCGGTTGGCGACAAGTCTTCTGTCTTTCGTTTGACCATTTAGGGGCTATGTATTGCTTCTCCGTTGTATAACGACTATGTAGTTGATTACAATATCACCGTGACGAATACAGATATGGATCCTTCAAACCTAGGGCTGATTTCTCAGCGATATTCAAACAGCGCAGCGAGCATTCTTGAGTTCAGTAAGGTTAAGATTATTTTCTTTATTCCGTCATTGACAGAACCCGCTCCGATCATGAAACAATGGCGGGCTGCTGTCCTATGTAGATTTCTCTGTATCTGTACATACTTGTACCTCTTTGCATTACTCATTCACGTAAGCAATGTCGCTTTCTAGCCAATAGGGCCTCCCGCAGCTCCGCTACCCTGACGCATTTATAAATTTGGAAAGCCCGAACAGTTGGGGGTCTGTGTAATCGAGTCGATCGGCAACACTGCGAATCAACCAACTACCCCCCGGTATTCAGAAATCTTCAAATAAATGTAATACGCGTTCGCATGCATTCCTGGATCGTATGCATGAACATTATCATGACATATATGATCTCTACATATAGAAAGAACAACATTTTGCTTGAAGAGACAGCACTCTAGTTCACCAGAATGAAAAAATATCATTCGTGTACCTTTTACAGACACAATACCTTTTTTAATGACCAATTATAGTTAATGTAGTATGACCAGAATTACTAGGATAAGTATGCATGACGTGTATTGGTTGCCCTTATTTTCTTCTTTTACACACACGTTAGGTGCTCACACATCTGCAAATATGTACTGTACAACCTGGAATATTTATTGTCGAACTCACCCGAGGGTTTGAGTAGACCCCAGTAAAAACTTGTTTGTTTCCGCCACCGATTAACCCCGCCTTTTAGCATGCGCTTATTTATTGCCGTCATCGCCATCTTTTGTTAGATCGCATCATTTCACCAGTCATACCCCCGATTTAAGTATCATCCCCACATCCTCTCCCTTTCAATCGTTTCTTCCCTCGGTGCTTTCTTGTTAACCGTTTCTCCCTAGTTCCAACAAGTTTTATCATTCCATCTAACGCTCTGCTCTGCTCACGGCGAGAAATGGGGCCAGTAACAAACAATCTATAATAATCATATGAAGGCATTCGTTATTATTGCTGTTATCGACGCAAAATGATTTTGTCGGAAGATGTTTACGATGACAGCTTGCTTCATTGCTTCAAAATACTGGCGATGCGTGCGGTGACACCAAGACGGTTACAAAGGACTGGGAACAGATGAGATGGCACCAATGGCCCTTTTAGATTGATCTTTGTCCACTGGCTAGAGATGTTGACCTTTTATCTCACGACGAGGCGATTTCATGCAGTTATCCGTATCGCCTCACGTGCCAATAGGAAAAAGTCCAGACTCCCTAGTTTTCTAACCCTTACGTCTTGACGAGATTAGCCGGGGGACAGAGGGGAATACTAAATGTAAAGAAAACATTAAGTTTTCATCACTCGTTTACTCGTAATTATATATTACTAGGTCGGTACGATCCATTATAAGGCAACTAATGGTGAATGCTTATATGGATATATTTAAACTTTGCTAATACAAAGCAAGCGTTATACCCCGGGTAACATGGCTATTAGGCCTAGATCAATGGGCTGATACCCACGTAGCCCGTAGACCCATCCTCGGATGCTTCTCACAGCCGAAAGCAAGCTATAGAGCGCAGATATAAGTACAAATGAGAATCACTTGAACCACTGAACAGAAGGGCGGAGCAATTATTAATTTATTCGTTTTCAATTGTGCACCAATACACACTCACAGGAACCTCGATTGCTTCTTGAATAGCATTAGCAGCACAGTGGCGAAAGCAGTTAAGTTTCGGTGATTTAACCACCAATCTGATCAATGCGAAGCTAAACTGTGAGTCAGTTTTTAGGGTTTACTTTTTTGTCGTTGAGCGAAATATCTGGACGAAATTGTTGGGAAGGACCTCCGCCGAAGTGGCGGCTTTAGCGGCGTCGTGTAGTGATGGCGCTGCTGCTAGTGGTGGTGGCGGCAGGAATGCGTACTTCGAGCAGGACTTGCTGGGTGACTAAGGTAAGTAGCGTCAATGGTGCTGATGGCTGTTATGGCCATGGTAGAAAGGGGCTGACCGAACGCTGCTGGCCCTCGTGTGTTGTGCCTCGGAGTTGAAAAGCGACTACATTTGTCGCTCTGTGGGTAACCGGCCTCCTGCCAGTGAGGACTTGTAGGGACCAACCCGAGTAGCGCACGATGTCAGAGAGAGGGAGAGCGAGCGACAGATACAGAAAGATAGAGAAGGACAACCAATATGGCCAAAAGACCCGGTGCTCCCTCTACTCATGGGGTTCGGGGAGATCGGAAGCGCCCTCTGCCCGAATTACTAGTGGTGCCTGTTTCTCTATCTACTTGGTCTCATTCGCCATTGTTGCCTCTACGCATTCTGCCTTCCATGCCGCCTGTCATGTGTACGATAGCGAATCTTTGCGCCTGAATATCTGTGTGCGCGCATATGAATGTATCTGTGGGTAGAACTTGGGGTACCATCGCCGCCGTTGGCGATGTCTGTGTTGTTACCGGCGGCGCCATCCTATACTTTGCACCCCTCGCCGATATAAAAAGAAATACAGCTGCAGTGATGGTGGCATTTCAGAACATACTGACTGGCTGAGACAGGCAATTCACCGGCCATCTAGGGACGTTACAGCAGTTCGATGCAGGGTAGATGCGCGTAGAAACAGCAGCTGCCATAGCGGCTACGACGCCACTTCCCAAAGAGTTTGTTTCGGTACTTTATTTAATAATAAAAAAAAAAGGCAGTCGATAATTTACTGGAAGTAGTAGAGCAGAAATCCAGCAAGGCTTAATCAGCGATTTCCCGTACATCTACACGAATGAGACTTACGTTTGTCTTCAGGATGGGGTGTAATATATATATATATAGGTGACTCAACCGATATGTACATAACAGTATCATAGAACTTGCCAAATTAAGGTCTTACAAAAAATGAAATGTGTAAAATGGTAGGTAAATTCAATAGTGGCTTGAATCAACGGGCACAGACTAATCATGATTAACTTATTAGTTAAAGAATACACGTAGCATTTATCTACACGCAACTTATTAGTAAGAACTTATTAGTTGCGTGTAGATAAATACTACGTGTATTCTTTGTCATACATTGTATGTTAGTCCAAACATATTTACTACTATCCTAAGCTTCCACAAAAACTATTCGGGTCATAGTAGCAAATGTGAGCCTCTATTTAGGTGACCTTCTCAGCAGTATCTTAGGTTGCCGTCGTTGTTGTTCCTCTAGCTTAATTCTTGTCGTTTGCTTTGTTATTGCGCTTGCGAGTTGTCATGTTGAATCCAGGAGATTAAGACTGTCGGTGAAGACGATAACGATAGTAATTCTTGAGGAGGTTGTAATGCCAGCGATAACTTGAGCTGAGGGTAAGCAAAGCGATCAATCAGCAATGCTTTCTTTTTGAGGCAGGCCTCATATTGTCTAGGACGCCCCGAAGTTTCGTAGCACAGTATTAAGACGGTGTATATATATGTATATTACTTCTTCTATGACTATTAGGCGATTCCACTATTCTAGATTGCAGGCGATATAGACGAAACCCTACGACAAAAATAAATACTTCACACCGACCTATTTTTCTGGCGGGAGTTTTCATTTCATATCTTCTTCATTAGATTGACTTCCTCAATGGCAACAGAGGCAGCGGACCGTGAACGTCCAAGAAACCTACTCTGTTTGCTAGTTTGGTTCTTAACGCCATATTTTTTATTCATAGCTCGGATCCAGCAAAGCAAGTTCCGGGTTCGTGCTTCTATTCTTGTTGTGGTTAAGATTTTTTATCGATAGGTTTGGCTGATGCTAATGATGAGAACCATCAAAAGGGTTTTGCAACGATAAAAAAAAAATACTCGTGACCTATAATCCTCAAGCATCATAAACAATACTTAGGTTCGTTGTGGGCATTTATTATAATTAGGCAGATAGCTTAATGCCAATATATACACTTCTAATACATAACACTTGCCTATTATGGTTAAATGGGCAAGGCATGATTTCGTAATGGATACCTATCCATTTAGAGTGAGTAGAACCTATCTGAATATGCCTAGTTGCTATTGTAACGCCGTTCGAGGTACAGTCTTTTTCGTATATTTGAAATGTTCCTTTATGATTGCCGTCTTGCCGGACCTCGCTCACTGAAGCAATATGACACATGACCACTGCTACCTGTTATCTTATGTTAGTATATATGTTTTTCTACTCTATTGCTTCGCAACGGCTATCGCTTTTGTGTACGCCCGCTAAGTTGTCGTACGACTGCAAAACGCAACGCCACATCAATATATGAAGATTAGCGACCCGTTCAATCATTCGTCCGCTTAGCTAATTTAAAATATCGGCGGAGCCTATTCCAGAGTAACAAGTCACGATCTCCACCTACCTTAATCGTTGGTTCGCTCTTCAGCATCTCATCAATCCATCCTAGCCACTCCAGCTGGGCCGCATTGGGCGATTTCCGCTGCTGCTGCTGCTGCTGACAATGGTGTGTCGATGTATGATTTTTTCGCTCACTGGGTTGCGGCGAATCGAAGTACGACGCGGGCAACAGCAACGACAGCGGTTCTGGCTGCAGTGCAATGGTACGGTAACTCTATTATATCGTAGATGCTGGGATACATAGTGCTGACGATGATGACAACAACAACAACACACTGTTGGCTTTAGCAGGTAATCTTGGTTAAAATCGTCGAGCGTAAATGACCACGATTAGTAACTGCGTGTTATGTTGGGGTTGATCAGGCTCTTCAGGCTGACTGCCTATGAGCGCTAGCTATACTGCTGCGTATCAACACTCGCAGCGAGCAAAAGCTTATTCACGGGCAACCGTTGCTCTAGAACCACAGCTGTCATCGGGAATATGGACCTATATATACAATACGCTTTATAGGCAATAAGAACTCGTGCGTTTTGCGGACACGACTTAAAATGACATGTTCTCGCTAGTAGCCGAGGCAGTAATGCAAGAAATACTGTCGATGAACGTCTTTTTGGTCATCGGAGACGTGCCGATCACGGAACGAAGCAGCCTCTTAAAGTCGTAAAAGAGAGAGTCTTTAAAAACTTGAAACGAGAGGCGTTCGCAGAAACGAGACGGCCAGCGCCAACCGAATATAATTATGTACAGGCCAAGAAAGATGAAGGTGCGCGCAGTTTCTTTTGCCTGCACACGTGATGTCTTCGAATAGAAGCATGTATTTACCCCTTTTTGCAGATTCGCTTACCTGTGAAGATATTGATATTTAACATAGCTCTGGGCTCTATGTTGTGAAATTTTTCCATATCCGCTGAAGATACGTGTGCATCTCAAATCGTACTATGTGACCTTAGAGTCTTCGGTACCCTGAAAAGTCTCAGCCGTTGCCAATACAGAACCAGTGTACTCTTATAGTTATAGTTTAGTGAAGCTAGCGAAATATGAGTTTTTGGTGGTAGCCAGAAACCAAAATGGCTTTCAAGAGAATAAACGTTTCGTTTCCTCAATATTTAAGCTATTATTTTCTTTATAGAAATATGAAAACATATAAGAATTACTTCGCAATGGGCAATTGGCCTCTTAACTTAGGTGAGTTACCTCCTTTCAAATATGCTACAGACTAGTAGCACGATTCCAGGAATTACTAAGCGTTCCTTGTCATAACCGTCCCTGGATATTCGAGCTCTTCGATTTGTTTAATGGTATTTATAGGCCTAGTAAGTAAGCTGTCACTAACTGACAATTACATGGGTCTCTCTTATCCAGTGTTAACAATAGGTTTGTTAGCTTTAACAGGGAAATTCACCTCTTGAAATGTATCCTTCATCAAGCTATATTTTTATGTCCCTCTCAATAAGTCATGAACTCTCAGCAAGGCTCCGTAAGAACCCACCGTTTTTAATATACAGAACTCATCGGCATTCTTTTCCTCGTGTCTTCATCACCAAGGATTGACAAACATTATACAAAAATGCGATTTGTATGTTGAAATATTTGTTTATAATTATACGGACAGCGAAGAAAAAAAGGCAATGCAAGTTGATAGTCTTAAAGCAGACGCTGAAAGCGAAAGCTGTCCATGGTCTTTCTGTAGGTTGGTGGCGTGGCGTGGCGTGGCGCGGGTGCAAGGCTCATCCTGCAGCGAGTTGTTAGCAGTTAACAATAGACGTCGACAGCGAAGCGCGGGATGACAGCGCAGTTGGAGCCGACAGCATTTCCTTGTCAACAGGGTAGATAAGTGAAGACGCTGGTGAAGAACATGGAGAAGGAAGAAAGATCCCCCCCCCGGGCCGTTACCACAGGCAGGACGGAGCGTTTGGTTGATTCAGGGATCATCGATCGGCCTGCCCTTTTCTTAGTCGTCTTAGCGAGTCGGAGTGGCCTGCGAGTCCCAGTCGAGAAGTTAGGTTGCCGCAGAGGCGATGCAAAAGAAAAAAAGAGGTCAGGCAACCTTCTACCACTTCTTTCGGGGTGAAAGCGCGAAGCATCGACGAGATTCGGATGTGAGCAACAGAGAGAGGGCCAGAGAAAGATAGACGGCGATGAAGGCAGATTGAGGGAGTCAGGGAGTGATGTTCGGGACTAGTCGAAGGCCGGGATCGTCGGCGGGATGACGCAGGGGGCTGCCAGTGAGATATAGATCTGCAATGGAATTAGATCGTCAAGGGATGGTTCGCTCCCACCGACTCTGATGCTGCCGACTTTGTCGTCGTCCTCCCACCCCCTTCCCATCTTTGGCGTCTGCACAGTGCCTCGTGCAGTGAACACTAGAGAAGGTGAAGAGAGGAGGTGCCTTAAGAGCACGGGTAGGGGGTAGCGATGCGGTGGGGCGACAGTTGAGTGCACGCAAAGGAAATAGTCTAGGTGGGGCAGAAAGAAAAGACGTAGCATCCGAGAAAGAGGGAGAGGTGGATAGGAAAGAGATAAGAAGTCAAAACGAAAGAGAACGATAGGGATATGATGTGAGTGAGGAATAAGTCTGAAGAAGCACAGAATAGGTAAACCACGTGAGGAGAGTTCAAGAATCTGAAGAGAAGAATCAATGTCAACCCTGCCCCTTATCGCATTCGATGGGAAGTGGGAGCGACTGCAGCGTCTGTTCAGTAACGATTGCGTTTTCTTGAATCGTTCAGGAATAGAAACGACAACAATAGCAAAGGCAACAACAGCAGTTGCAACAATAACAACTAGGAGGGACGAAAAGACGATGACTGCAATGACGTTGGCAGTACAACGAGGATTGGAAACTACGGCAGCGGCAGCAGCAAAAGCAGTGCTGCGAAGGAACGAGCCGCGAGAACTAAAAGTACAAAAGCAACAGAGATTGCACTTGGCGTTATTTTTCAATTTTTGTTTGATGCTGCCGCTGCGGGGACTAGAATCGCTAGCCATGGTCATCGCCGCGACAGCTACAGCATTGGACTATAAAGCTGCTAGGCAAAGTCACACAAGTCATGAAGCCGCCCTCAGTCTTCTGCTGTTTTATTTTTCAGCTGTTGTACCATAGGCAGCTGTTGTAGTTGGTGCTACTTTTCAGCTGTTTTCTACAACTATCTCCTACTTTCGAAGAGTACCGGAGAACCGTCAGCAGCAGTAAACCTACACCTCTTACAAAGCTGAAAGAGGGTGTGGGCACAACACCAATTGCGGGCTGGGAACGGTGGCTTGGCTCTGTGTCGGGAGCAGTGGTTTTACTGTTAGATTCGATGAGACCCATCGCATCGTCTGTTTGCTGCCCTTAGTCGGTCAGGGCCGAAACGAGCCGTCGGGATGAGGAGGCCATCGTTCATAGCAGACAAGAACGATAAGGATGATGAAGACGACGAAAAACGTTTGTTGTAAGCAGATGGAACACAAAGGAAGGACGTACCTAGCAGGAAAAAGAAACGAAAAACAGGAGCCGGAGTAGTTGTAGCTGTTACTGCTGTTCTGCTACACTCAATGCCGCGACCAAAATCGCCCGCAGTCTCGTCGACGAAACGAACGGTCGATAAACCAATCTCGGATTGACGTCTAGATGGTCTTGGCCATTCTCCCATTCTGCCAGTTCGGGAAGCCACACGCCACGAAAGGATGTGGCAGAGACTAAAATGCTGAAGCAGTTTAAAGAGGTTCAGTAGCAAAGGAAATAGGCTACGGCAATATGGCCTTAAAGAGGCGCCGCCACTGTCACCCTCCTACATCGCAAAACGAAGAAACACAAAATAGGAAGCTGCAACTTCTTCTCTGACTGGGCCTAACCCCGTTGTTCTAACTTGACAAAACATATTTTCATTAGTGCCACCATTGACAGTTGCGGTACTCGCTACGGGGAAGGCGGCCCCAAGCCAGGATGTAGCGGGTTATGTTTTTTGACATTTGCTATCCTATCGCTTTTGCGGACAAAAACACGTAAACGAGGAAAGTAAAATATTTTACAGCGAAATAGTTAAAATGACAGCCAGCAGTTGCGGAGCAGCAATCGGAGCAGATTTGGAAATCGGGTAAAGGCGATCGACCTGAACTTTGTCCTGATTTGCCTGTCGTCTACCCATTAGAGCCTAATGTGATCATTTTAAGGTGACTTGATATAAATGTTGCTTGTTTAAGAGTTGGTTGGTTCTGTCTCTATCAGATACGTTTAGACGTATTGCTGTGAACTCACGGCATTTACGAAATAGTACTCCTGGGTACCATATCCTGGCTGTTGTAGTATTTCACAGTTGTGTTTACAGTGCACCCTTTGATATTGCTTATCTTTTGCTTAACTCTTCCTCGTCGTCGATTCCCGTTAGCCTAATTGTTGTAGCCATAAGAAAATATACTTCTGTCAATCATTGTTGCTACGGATAGTGGTAACGTCGTTGATTGCGAAGGCGACGGTGTGTCATTGTTGCTGTCCGAGCGCGAAGGCGGCTTCAGATGCAGCAGGAAATAACGAACGAGGACACCGAAGAAGAGGCTTCAGTTACGTTTGTTTACATACTTACCATCTGTGCTATTGTTTTCTCGATAATAGCGGCGTAAAGCAATGCGACCAAAGCTTCATCAGCAAAGGCCAATGAAAAGGGTAGAGCAACGCCCGAAATACTCAAAGACCACTTAGTCAACAACTTGATGCCGCGCTGCGATGGGCAAAGTTGTACGCGGCTGAGAGGCAGCCGCATAAGGCGGGCCATAACACAAATCGGAGGAGAAAGCTTCGCACAGCCTAACAGAGCAAAGAGCTAGCAGACTTCTTTGGGACCGCACCAGTATCGTTTGACCTGAAAATGATGGAGACCAATGCGCGGTAAGGATTCAAGGATAAGCCCGTTTCACGGCAAGAGCTCAGGTAACCCGGCCATTTTCGTAATGTCGTTAACACGGAGCGGAAACGTATTTGTCAGGTCAGTGCAGGCCCAGCGGACATTGCTCGTCGAGCTAACATTGAAACTTGCAATGTTCATAGCGAACATACGACGGACAGTAAACGGTACCGCTTTTGTACATTTCATTATACGGGCTCGAGTGAATTATTATGCAGAACTATTCCAGGGCTTTTTAGGACAAAGAGGTTTCTTCCTCGACTTGATGAGCTTGTTCGAGTGAGATCGAAAATATGCCATCGGTACCTCCTTTAGGCATGTTCATGTCGGATCCACGCCAACCAAGATTTTAGCCCAGCTTTTTGCAGCATCGTTCGTGTATCATTCACAGGTCGGGACTCTTCGCAAAAAAGTTACTCTCATGACAGCGATAGTAGCATATTAAGTAGCGAGTTTTCTCTGTTTTTTTCCGGCACTAATGTGCTCAAAAAAATGGAAAGTCAAAACTCTTATGAAGATAATACGCTTCATCAGACTGAACCTCAGATGCTGCGGCCAGTCCTTCCGCAGGCCAGCTAAACCTTTGGTGTTTTCAAGCTTGCATAAAGTCAATTTGAGCGACTTTTAGGTTATTTGCAAATTGAATTGTATATACCTTACTCTCATTCGAGATGTTCTGATTCGGAGCTGGCTACACAAAGTAAGTTGTATGTTTTTCAACTGTTCTAACTACATCGAAGCATTTAAAGAGTGATAAACGCACTTGTGGGGTCGGCCTCTCAGTGTATCGAAGCACAACGAGAGAGTCAAAACTATCTGCAGTCTAATACTGGTCTTCGACACCTTCGAGCTGAAGCCATCGGCAGGCCCCTGTGTTCATCTGCAGTAACACCGTCGGTCTTTGTGCGCGATCGGAATGCGACTATCGTCCTCTCAGCCCTACCATTACCTGACAAAAAGGACGATGAGGACGGCGGCAAGGTCAATGCTGGTGCTGGCGATGGTGTGTTGATGGTAGTGATGTATCGGCGTAACCTGAATAGTCGTGAATTTATGCACCCGCGTGTGTCCCTGTGCGAAAGTGACTGAGCGAATGTATGAATGGAGCCAATTAATTTCCAACACTTATTCTTCGAGCGAATTGACATGGGCCTTCGGGCGGCACCAGCCAGAGCGGCGGTAGCGGCCGCATCCGAAAATAGGCATCCCAACAACAACAATACGCGAACAAAAAAACCTAGCTTTTTTCATCCGCCCGACCGCCCGCCTGCCTAATACTGCTAGGTCTCGATGTCGCAGCAACTGTCGTCATCGGCTAAGGGACAGACACCCAGATTTCAGATTTGCCTTGTTGACTACTGGTTGATTCCCAGGCTTAAGTAGGCTATATTAAAAAGAAGAGCACGGACAAAGGCCAAGCGGGATCGAAAAAGCGGTCAAGAGGCAGGGCAAACAAGGAAGTTAACCCGCTATCAATTTTACATCGTACTCACGAATAACAGTAGAAGTAAAAGTTGAAAAAGACTAGCTAAGTGAGTAGCAGACACCAGATGGAAATGGGACAAGCAAACCCACGACAACGGCTGCAGCCAGACTACATGTTCGTGGAATATAGTCGTCTCCGGCGCAGCCGCCCGCCGCTGCTGTAACACGTTTGTTTCAGATTTTAAGCAGATTTGGTTCGGAGACACAACAACAGAGGGCGTACAAGCAAGGTTTATCTAGGTCAGGTAGCTACAAATGTCGTTTGCTACTGACGAAAGCTGGCCCAGGTCGATCAAGTACTGCGCATATATATATGGTGTCAAAACTGGTATTATTAAAGATGAGGTTCTCGTTAATACTGGTAGATATATGATATTTGCTTGGCCGTCTCCTGCTAACAGGGTCGTTGTTTAATCAGTAGCATAGATATACATATGAGAAGCTACAATAAAAAATATCGATACAAACGATGCGTTGCGTTCAATTAAATTCCGCCAAAAGCTCTTATTTTGTTGCCGCTACTTGTAGAGTGAATAGACCTATACAAATATTATCAGAAGCGTGTCGTCAGCCATAAAATTAAAAATATAGATGGCTTATGTTACATTGTTAGAGAAATTAAACTGTTGCATTTTATAGCGTAAACATTGTAAAGTACTTTTCTCTCTGTCGAAAGAAATAGAAAAGAATGTATATTTTTACAGTTAATTTGTCTGTACATACCAAATGTAGCCAGTGGCAACAAACGATCATAACTAAGACTACGGAAATCTTCATCGCTTGTTGCGCGACGAACGTACTTCATATCGTACGGTAGTAACATATTACTCGCTTTTCTGTCGCATAGTATTGCTACACGTAATAATAACCAACCAAGATCATACTATTTGTGTTCTTTATATACAGTGCATACCTAGTATAATCCAGCTCAGTATTTCGTGATTGCTAGATCGTGAAATCTCATTGCTCGAGGCAGCTGCAGCTTCAATATGATAGACTATCTGCAACGATGAGGTTTTTCCATGATGGCTGAGACGTCTATCGACGTGCCCGCTTTTTCGATCGAGCGATACCAGTAGCGGCTAAAACAGTTGCCGAGAGAACTGCCCTTCGAGGTGTCTTCCGTCCACCTTCACAGGAATACGTTTTTTTTTTCATGAAAACCGACATCAAGCTGCACAGCCGGTCGCGCCGCAGCTCAAAGCATACTACGCTCTATTAGAGAAGCTAGTCGGACCCTGAGATGGTGTCAGCAAAAAAACCGCATTTTTTGTAGAACTGAATGACAACGCACTGTCCGTGACACCAGGATATTATCATAGCCCAGAAAGTAAGGGTAGATGGTTGTCTGCTAATCTCGCAAGACTTGCCCTCTCTAGCTATCCCGACACATCAACTCCCATCCGGCCACACCCCTCTATTTGTTGGCATTTCCCAGACTCTCTCTGCTCGCCACCTCTAACGACACCTCCATTCTTCTATACCTTAACTGAATTCCTGTATTCTAACCTTGCAAGCGCAAGTTCCCTCAATCGACTCATTTTCCCTATGTTTCTTCGTTACCGTTTAACATCCCCGAGCCAAAGATGGGTCGACTAACCCCCTGGAAAGACAGGGGTAAACGAGCAAGCTGAAAAACCTTCTCCTGTCCCTCCCTTTCAATCGCCCTCTCCCAGTATCTCCACCACTGGGAGTGCTCCTCGAAGCCTCTTTGCCGTGAAGACTTCGGGGCTGAATAACAAGTCGACTCTGTGAGGCGGCTAGCAGGAGCTAGATAGCCAAGTGTGGATTACCTAGTTCATACTAGTAGCCGCCAATGGTACCGCCGTCCTCTTCGTTAAGTTAACGTGGCATCTAACTGGTATTAGCAAGTCTTCCTTTCTCTTCCCTGCGTTGCCTCCTGCCTTTGTTCCGTTGCACACGCCCTTCGTTTCGCAAAAGATCACAAATCCAGCCCCAAACACTTCTATGCGCTAGACATCGTCCCCTCCCGTTTTATAGCTTACACTTTGGCTGTTTTTCTTACGCCAGTCTTTCCAGTACTTCCACATATTTTGTTACGCATTCGCCATACACGGAACTATCTAAAGATGACAAGTTTTTCTTAGCTTTTCTTACTGGACTGAGCTTGGGCCCTTCTACCTAGTGAAGCGAACTACATCGATGGCCGTTTAGGGGTTGCTCGGTCGGTTGCTCTGCCGACTCCTCTGTGTGCGAGGCCTGGTTGGTGGCTGGCTGAGTTCTATGGCTGCCTGATCGACAGCAAATGTCTGGCTTGGTCGGCTCTTGCCCCTGCCCCCGCGAATACCCTCCTGAGGTTTCCTTATGATGTCTTTCGCTACCACTGCTAGCAGGACTCTACTCAGGGAAAAGTCCAGAAATGGCTGGTGGTAACGTTGACGACAGCAGTCGTGGTGGCGCCAGTGGCATCAGCAGAACCAGCAAAAGCGGTTAACCTACCCGCGCGTAGGGCATGGGTTCAGTAGTATTAGCGCTAGCAGATAGAGTAGCAGCAGCAGCAACAGAAAAAGAAGTAGGTTAGAACATGTTTCACTTTAGTGAGCAACCAGCACAGCCCGGCTGTCAGCCATTGCTACTGCAGAGCCACCTCTAACCTTAAAGACAGTCCCAGTGGTACTACTCCCTTCATTCGCCGCCATCCTCTCATTCGACTGCCTGTCCTGGTTAGTTGATCGATCGCAGCAGACGACTGCAGTCTCTGCCTACTTCTCCTGTTGTTGCTGGGGTTCGTTCAGCTTTTCTCTCAGTCCCTTGGTTGCTGTGTCGGTTACTCGGCGTGCGTGGATCTTAGGATGGAAGGAGTGGTAGTCAGGTCTTTTCTCCCTGGGGGCTACGCCTCACAGCTCTATTAGAACGTTCCGTCGTTTTCCGCCTCCTCGCTTTCTCCGTTTCCTCCCCTGACTTACCTCCCCACAAATCCCTATTTCGGCCCACACCATTTTTTGACCCGCACAGGCACCGGATTCCTCGTCCAGTAGTTTCGTGCTATCCTGTTTGGGGCTCCCATAGTAACTGCTCGGGGACTATATGCGATCCACCAGCTATCCATTGGCCGTCAAGCTCCGTTCCATAGTGCTCTCGCTGCTAACGACAAACGCTACGCAAGTCTTTCCTCTTCCACTAACTCCTTACAGATTACATAAAGAAGAACAGGTAGAAAAAAAATACGACAAAGAGACAACAGAGGCTAAGGAAAAAAGTGCGATTCATTCTGTGTAGTTACTGCAACTAGCTACTAAATGAGCCGTCTAGTATTTAAAACAATAAAGGATATCCATAGAACAATATAAATTTGCATACATTCTACAAACAGCTAAGTCAATTTTTTCTCGAGAGACGAAGTCCGCTTCTTCTTTTGGATGTTAGCCCGTAATCGGTTGGGCTTTCCTCTACTCACGTTATTACCACTTCTCTCTTCAACAACAACTGAATCTTGCGTTTGAGGTACTAGCCAACTTCTCTGCTCTTCTATGAAACTTGGCGATTGAAAATTTAACTTTTGGAAACGAAAATAGCAGCTTACAATGGGTAAGAACATTGGTATAGCTTCGTACTAAAAATAATGTGTATTTCCGTAAAATATTCATCAAGTGCTATATACTAGCTAAGCTTTGACCCCTTTTCCACTAATACATCGAATGATTTCATCAAATTGAGTTGTTATTAATTTTACAATACAATGACTTGACGTAAATTTTCCTTGTCCGTTGACATTAAAATAAACTTAGTTAAAGACACAGTTAAAGATACGCTTCGAGCCCCCCTATAATCCTATCAACAGGATAACCGGTTTAATTAAGTAGCTGCATGGCGGCCGATAGCCGACGTAACCAATTGTCAATTGCCTTTTCAAATCGCTTCAGGAACACTTCCTTTCTTCACTCCTCTGGATCTAATTAATCTCTCCTTTCACCCCAAATCCTCTTTACCCACACCCTTTACGCTCTTCTCGTATGGAAGAAAAACATCCCACGTCGAAGTATAACCTCTCCATAAACTGTTAGTGTTTAACATTAGCTTGCGGAACAGAAAATATTCGTGCCCCAAATCCATACAGACAAACTTACACACACACACACACACACACACATATAGAGTGAAGAAAGCACTTACAGAGAAACTGCGGAGGCGTAACCTACTGCAACGTGTTCTCCTATCCCCGGTTTGGGCCATACTTCCAATTTTAGTTGCGTAAATCCAAATGCACATACGTGTATAAACACCTACAGGCCGACGCAGTCCACCACGCATATACCCACGCACTTACCCAGCCCCTATCTATACATTCTCAATCCTTACTCATACAGTCAGCTATCATTTACGTACCTCTAGGTTTGTTTTCCCCCGGAGGCTATTTATTCACCGTGTACTCATTCCGCTTCCTGGTTTACCCTATTTGCCCCCTTTTCTTCTTGCATCTATCATCCTCGCTCTCTGATTCGGTGCGGGTCGATCGGTCGCTATGTTGGGCGCATGGGCACCACGAGAGACCAATGACGCTCACCCACAACCGCCAGCACCGCCTCCTCCTCTTCCTACTTCGTACGACTCGTGTTACGCAACAACGAAACCGGTGCCCTTGTTCTCCTCCCACGCGTTCTTCCTAGCCCTGTTGCTCCACAAGGCGGTTTCGCTGTCGCAGATTCGCTGGCATTCGCCCTCAACAGCTAGCTTCATGCTCAGCTTTGTCTTTGCTTCGATTTCCCTTTGCGTTTTTGGCCTTCTGTGAAGGTGACGTTTGTAACAGATGTATCGGCAACACTCTAGTGTCAATTGTATAGTAAGATTGGATAGCGGCGCGCAAAAGCACAAAAGGCCACCAACTCTCAAGCACAAAAGGCTCAACTCCGAGTTTGCTTGCTGTCCATCGATTAGTTCTGTGTGAACAGCCGCCAATGGCCAAGTTAACGTTATGAAGACAAACGCCCTCTTGTATATTTCGACAGCGTATACTTCACCGATATGATCCGCCGATGCCGCTTTGCTCATTGCTAAATACCGGCTTTAGAGAAGAGTATCTATCAAACGGCCGCAGCAACCGGCGGAATGGCAGCTGAGGCAAACTACGAAAGCGCTCTGCCATTGCTACAAATATAGCCTTGTTATTACGTCTAAACTGTTTCGAGCATTACGCCGGGTACCGCTGCTAAGCATTGCTTCAAATCTGTTGCTATTTCTACTAGGTAACACTACCATTATTAATAGTAGCAGCTTCATCTAGTGTCGATAATTCCACTAATACCGCGTCTTTGTCCGCCTCGCGTTTGTCTATCGGCTGCATAAACTGCATCGAAAGCAGCGACAGTAACAGCTTTTGTCGTTGTCGCTGCTGTCGTCGAGGTGACAGCAGGTCCCTGGTAGCAGCTAATCGCGCGCGCAACGCGCCAAAAACAGCGCCCAACAAACAGACGTTAACGCACACAACAACGGCAGCAGCAGAGTAAGCGAACAAACAACAAGTAAGCGAAACAAGTCTGCCGCTTCTTCTGCTGTGCGGTCGTTCGCTCTTGTTCATTTTCTCCCTTCTTCTGCCGTCACAGCATCCGTCACACGAACGCACGGGGACGGTTTGCCCGTGACGTATAACCAGCTCTCATTGCAGCGCCATCTGGTGACGCGACGCTTGCAAGCCATCAGCGGGACGTCATCGTGACGTCAGCTTCGTGTGTTTGGCTAGCCGGTCGGCTCTCCGACTGTTTGCCAGCTTGTGCTGCCCGTTTCGCCGTCCACTGCCATTGTCGAATAACTGCTCACCCTTTCTGTCGGCTAATCGGCCGTGTCGTCAGTTGTTCGGTTACATTGTACCTCATCGGAAACCTGAAGCACTGCTGCTGATGATGATCACACTGCCAGCGCTGATTCGCTGTGAGTACGCCTTATTTTTATGGGACTTTTTGCGTAGGGGGGGGGGGGGGTAGGAGGAAGAGAACTCTTTGTTCGTAAACGGACGTCTTACTATATTGTATGTTGTTGAGTGCGTGGGTGTATAGAAAGTGATTGATAATGTGTGAGTGTTGGTGTATTAAGGTGTGAATATATCTAGGCTTTTCGGCGTTATCGTTATTATTCGACCATCGTTTGCTAAGTTCAAAATAAATAGTTTGCTTGGGTTTCTTTTACTTGTTACTATTATGGTCCCGCTTGTCAGCAATATCTCTTTGTTCTCTGAAGCCTAATGTTCTGCTTGAACTATTACAAATGCCACTACACCACTAAAGGGAGTTAACCGGCCCGTTTGTCGTTATCTGCCCAAGTCCACAACAAACACGTATAGCGTAATGCTAATAAAAGTTCCCTCTCCAATGGACGTTGTTCATCGCCATATCTCTAACGTGTGACAGACCGAGGAGTGTGCGCACACAGCATCTGCTCGCGCAGAAACAGGTAGTCAAATGGTCTGTCACACTCCTACAACAAATATTATTCAGCCACTACTGCTGCGGTGATCACACAAATTACCACCTTTTGCATTCCCCACCCTGTTACGACCCCCCTCCCCCCGCCCCCCAAAAAAGAAGCGGACACGGGTGAGTTTCATCACGAAAATTGCGCTCGTGGGGTGCAACCGTTATTCTGGTTGCCGACTTAAGTATTATCGCTAGCAGCCTCATCATCATCATCACCACCCTGACTATCGTCAACGCGGCCACGCTGCCGTCAACGCGGTTCCTTTCGCCACGGTGACCTGTGGTTACATGAAGCTAATATCACACTGTGGTGCAACACAAGTCGAAGTCGCCCAGAGAAACAACCGCTGTCGGTTGTTGTCAATGTATTGCGCCATATTGTCTTTTCTTCGATGGGATCCGCTCCGCCCGTTCGTGTTTTATCTTTGGTGACTGCTGATTCGATGGTTCTTCGCTTGGCCGAATTGCCGTCCTTGTCTCGCTGCTGATACTGCCTCACCTGTTCGCTAAGGGATTTTCCTTTACAATTTCCACTGGCAATTTCTCGCCGGTGCCGCTGCTTCGGTGTTCTGCACGAGCAGCTGCTGCCGCTGATCCAACTGCGACATCGATCGGCAAAAAGGGAAAAAGACTTCTTCGGGCCACCTGTTACCGTGGCGTCCAATTGCATACGAATGGGGGAAAAAGGCTACGGCTTTCTTGTATGCTGTAGTTACAAAAAAAAACATTTCTTGAAATCGACTGCTAGAGTTCAGAATTGGGTAGTGCAGCTAGATACCTATAGGATTCTAGATCTCACTTTGAACAAAGAACAAGCCGACCTCGCCGTCCTTGTTTCTACATGCTGTCAAAGTAGAGATTACCAACAACAGGCTGTAAAGTCCAAAATATAACCATGGCTTTAGCGATTAGAGGTAAAATTTAACAATTATTTGATTTTTTTCTTTTGTGCTTAATTGAGTTCTCAGGAAAAATTACTTCACTTCTTTGCGGTATTACCTTGTTTTTTTTCTGCCTCAAATCCTCATGTTCTCATTGAGTGAAGGTAGACGAACGATAGTTGACAAATTTTTATTATATATATTAGAACGATAGGTTACAGATTCTATATCTGTATACGGATAGGTTCTCGTTCTCAATAAAACATCAGTTCTTAGCATTTTCAGTGAAATCAAGGTATTCGACAGTTGGTAAACGTCTGAAAAGGTAGCTCCAGACCCAGTGGCAGGACTGCCAATCTCAACAGTGGTCTCAATGTTACCACGGGCACACTCAAATCGCAAACGTCGCAATATAAGGTACGTATCGTAAATTAGTAGAGTGCGGTCTGCAAGCAAATGAGTCCGTGCGCGGCATGCAATAGCTACTTGAAATCGAATATATGTTCATCAAACTCATCCTAGCTGTTTGCCTACCACGTTTACCCCACCTGCAGCGGGTGCAGCAGGAACAGCGACGTCAGCGGTTTCCATGATCGTGCCGGTTGACTACCTGACTGGTTCTAGCGATAACCAGTAACGGTGGCAGGAGCGACAGCGACGGTGAGCTCATCAAGAAGTGTTTTCTTCCTCGAGCCAATCCAGTGTTTAAGCTTTAACCATAGCCAGCTAAGTCTCGATGCTAATTAGGGAGAAATAACAGCAGAAAACGACTCCGCCATAGTAAATGTCAGCCGGCCTGACGGTGGGGCCTATGACAGGGACGCTCATACAGAGAACACAGAAGAGTAAGAAAGACTAAGTGAGGGGAATAACAAGAGAGCTGCTTGTAGCGGTTTTCAACTAGCGCGAGCGCTTCCCAGTCAGGGGAGAATGAGTGCGACGTTCGCTCAAACAGGCACAGTACAGCAATAAATGGCGACATCCATTGCAGCATCATTGCCACCGTTACCCCACTAGCCCTCCGGGGGTGGCTGCGCATAGCGACGTTCGTTATTCACCAGCGGAAAGAAGGGCGACCGATGCCAGGGAACAAGACGACAAGAGACAGAGCTATGCGAAGCATCGATACTGTAGATTTGTTGAAAAATCATTTCTAACACTACCAGCGCTACTACCGACGATTATATGTGTGCACGAATGCGCATGTTTATATACAACAACGCACACGACATGCATGTGGACTCGTGTTCCGTGATAATGACGATGCTAATGCTGTTATCGATGGCAATGATGGCTGAGTGCTCTGCGACAAGGAATCAATGGCGACATGTACGAGTGCATGTAGCTAATGTTCGTGCATTCACTGTTTGTTTCAAGCGCATTCAGCTTGTTGGTAAGCTAGCTACATTCAGCGGTTCGGGTGAAGGAACGAGAATGATTTATAGGGAATACTAGACCCCAAACGACCACTCTGGTTAAGTCACCAGCCCGAACATCGGCCAGCATTCCCTAAACTATGCCGTACCTTTTCAAGCTATTTGCAGCACGAGGTCGGGCGTTGACACATTAGCAAAGTTCTGCTAACGTAGAACATGCAGATGTTGCGCTAAACGCACGCACCGACGACGTCGCCCTATCATATGTCTATGCGACCGAACCAATCAGTCGATGGAAATACGAATTACGTCCCGTCGCCTGTGCCCGTGCTTGTGTCCTTGTGTCCCGAGAACATCAGCCACTGTGACGAGAACTGTTACTGCACAGCTGAGAACATGCATAAGTACGCAGTATTTATAGGGTCAAATAACGTTAATGTGTTTGTTGGGACAGATCCATTTTGATGATGATAATTCATCGTCAACGCCGAAGTGACATTAGGAACGTATGTTGAAAGTTGTTTTTCCACTTAGAACGAGAAGTAACTAGTAGTTAATGATGATGGTCAGCAACCCCAAAATTTGCTCAATGCCTTTGATGTCTATATATCCATTCAGTCGTTGCAGCTGTGTGATAATGAGAAACGATTAGGCAATTGTGCCCGTTTGTTGCTGATAAATAATCACTTTAGATATATAGACATATATGGAATAGATCAAGGGGCCGCAGCTACGTGCAATCTCGCCACTGACACGCACTACATAATCTAATCGAGTATAGAAAGCTGCTATGTATGTTTATATATAACTGAAATGAGCGTAATCCGTTTTCCTCCGTAATCCTTTGCATGTCGCGCCTTGCCGCGTCAAGTAATTGTTGAGCACTTAAGGTTAGGTCACGGTAACAGGAACAACAACAATCACAACAGCAGCAGCGGCACCAACAACAAAGACGGTCGCATCATTCTTGTCATGCGCTTGCTGTGTTACTTACTGCGAACTTAGCATTATGGCTGTTTCTATTACTGGTACTACGACAATGTGTACGTCTATTAAGTAAATACGTGAATATCCGGCACTAGTAGCAGCGGCGACTGCTTGACGAGCCACCGCCGCTGACAGCTTTGTGTTGTCGCTACCGTCCGCCAGGTATATTCCCACCTGCGCATCTTACAGCAAATAAAGAGTCAGACTGAATGGGTGCTCATTGACGTAATGCTTAGCTGGCTCTACCAGCACTTCTTCGATCGCTATTGCAGACGAAGTCCATTGGCGTGACAGATCCAGTATGCGCAAAGCTCTACATGTACCCTTACCCGTATGGCGAGCCGTCTGTCTCCTCCATTTAGGACATGTCGATTTAATACCGACCACACCGTACTGAAACTACTATTGTTATAAAGTACACAGCGGTGATGTAATTGACCTCGTCAATGTTGAAGACAACAGTTGAAAAAGCGGTATTTCCATTCTTCATTTTCTGCTTCGAAGTGGTCGTGCACATAGCATGTCTGCGTCTATTGGAATATTAAACATAGATGATACTTGTCTAACTTAATGTATGCTTCTGCGTCTACGATGTCTGCCTGTGTCCCCTTCGTTGTAGCTCTGTGCAAATTTTTCCCTTACAGGTTCGTTGAAGCTGTCGAGTCACAGGACGACCCTTGTAAACGAATTTATTCCGAGACCTTGTACACGTTAGTATATAAGCTATATTATATACGATGGGAGGGACGTATGGGAGGTGGCTGAAGGATAAACGGTGGCAAAAATCAATACAATTTACCTGAACAAAAAATCGTGAAAGCATGAGGTAACGGGAACGGTCAGATAGCTGCCACTCATATCGAACTAAAAATCGTCTGAGAACTTCGAGGCAGCATGGGACCGCATAACTCGCACTCATACGACGCGATCGGCAGAGTGGCGGACAGGCGATGTGGCCTGGGACGCAACGAAACAATGATACAATGTCGACTCTGCTTTGCTCCTTTTCATTAAAAAACTATCTTTAATTTACACGCATGAAGGATCGTCGATCATCAAACATTTGTACTTACATCGAAGGAAACGCGACAACCAACCGAATGCTACTTATTGCGACGAAACAATGTACAAACGATGTTGCTCTATGACGTGCCATCCGTTTGCTACATTTCAGGTATGAATTTCCCTTGCATTAAAGTATAATCATAAGAGCACTGATATATAACAGTGAGTCACGAAAATAACATGACACCCTGTTATTTTATAGTTACCAGTTTCATGTCATCTCTGGGAAGTGCGTTTCTTATGTGAATGTTATTTACATTTCCTGCCATGCGGTATATTAAAAAACCTACAATCTGACCTATTCGCAGGTAGCTCGGTCTGACATGAAAGGGTACTAATGGATTTTTTTTTATATATTGATCTTCCTCGTATCTGTTCTGTAGATTTATGACAGCTAGTTGTTATGCCTTGCTTCGTCTAACATCAAATCTAAAGCCGATCAACCATTTGTGAACTCTGAAGTGCGTTAATGCCGTCTCGAATATATTCTCTCGAAATTATTGAAGCCGATGTTTATCCTAGTTGTTGGAATGAGCTGAACTACCTTACGTACGCTAAGATGGAGCCTGAGGGCAGAATATCTTTGATTTTCGAATGCGATTATTATTATTATTATTTTCCCTAATTATAATTATTTCCCTAATTATGCACACTATACATGTAACGAATCTGCAAAGTATCGAACTGATGAAGCGTTTGCTGGTCAGGAAAGAAGTAGATCGCATCTGAATTATCCGAATCTATCAAACTGTATCACAGTACCAACCTGATCCGATAAACAGAACATGCTGTTAATACCTAAATTACGAGAAATATTCGAAATAACAGCAATGATCAGTTCGAAACTGTCCGGGTTTGCCAGTTCTAGCTTAACCAAAACAGTGTCTCAAACCTACCACTTCGTCCGGCTGTCATCATTGAAGCTTTGTTATTTAGATTTGCTTCAGCATAGCACAGTGGTTTATTCAAGGTCAGCTATGACCCGCGCAAAAGTTTTGTCCTATTTCGCGTAGATTCAAATTAGCATTTATATGATTATATTTTAGGCATTATCACAGAGTTGCAACTAGCTTAGGAGGGTCAACAAACACCCTATATATACATCATCGTAATCTAACGAACCCAATACATCACGTCTAGTTTCCGTTTTTTTTCCCCATCACTAGAATATATGTATCGATAATAGTGGCATACACCGCATTGTCTCGACAAAAGCAATAACATTTGTTATTAGCTAAATTGTGGCTGGGTGTGTGTGTGTGTGTCCTGTCGTAAAAACAAACACGGACTAGCTACACCTATCGTACCATGGCGGTCTTGTTTCGCTGACCATATTAGATCTCATTGGGAGCGTAGATCGAATTAGCGGTCGTCGTCGTCATCATCATCATCGCTCTACTAAAACCGTGGTTGATATTTGTGACTAGCGGTCTACGAGCTCGCTACCATAGCGATACATTCCATGTGCATTCACTCTCAGTGAACTGTGAAGCTGCGCAGTCATGACAGCGTGCCCATTGCACAAGAAACGGCCGGCCAATCAGACAATGCCGCCATACCCCCGCTCGCTGGAGTTGACCCATGCCGGATGTGGAAGATCGTAATGGAGGAATGAAAGCTAGCACTACGCTCAACGCCACTTGCTACCGGTGAATGTTGCCAATGTGAAGATGGCCGCAACGGGCGTTCGTGAATATTATCGCAGTGGAACGGGGGAATCGAAATGTTACATGCTATTATTAATTAAGATAGTTGAATTTGCTGCTTAATCATATCGGAATACTATATACTGCGCAATATATGGAGGCCGATGGTCATTTCGATTTACGTTCGTTCACTTAACGTTGCTACATTACAAGTTGTCCACTAGAAAAATACTTGGAATGGTTTAAACGGCAAGTGGCGAATGTTCGTAGAGTGCCATCATGCTTGCCACGTACAAACAATTATGATGCTTTACTATATTAGAAGTAAACATGCTGATCCGACCCATAAACCCGCCTGTTCCATCTGAGTTAATACCCGTTTGCGGTGTTCCGCATCTCCCTATAACAACACATAATGGGCAATGTATCGCTTTTTTTTTTTTACCTTTCTGTTTACCCTTTCTGTCACTTTCTGTTTTTCGTTAAATATCGTTTCGTGTTCTGACTTTTTAAAGCGTTCGTCCGCGCGCAGAGCTGGACGCCGCGAAGGATTAGGTCTAAGCGCTCGCGCCGTGGCTGTCTTTCCTCCTTGTCTGCATTCGCTAGAGGCCATAACAGCCGGCAGCTGCTATTACTACAGCTACGAAGAAGCAGCAACGGCACAGAGAGCATTTTTTGTCTACCGGACAGCACAATACGGTGGTAGGACGGAGAAACTGTTTAACGGGGAATCACATCTAAATTGAGACACTGAGTAGAAACTGCCATTGCTTCAATACATCGTCCGTGCACTTCGATGCTAAGTGATAATAGGACCCGACAATCATGTCTGTCTCGATGTTTGGATGTGTGCGGACACGTGTATTGTGCATTCGGTCGTGCATCTGTGTATGTATGTAAATGCGCAGATGTGTGCGCAATACGTTCGTTTGCGTCGTCTCCTCTTCAAACGGAAAAGGTTAGGGAGTAGGGGCGGACGCGGCGTATGAACTCCAACTTCAGAAAAACCCACAAAGATAAGGCGGAACATTATGTATGTGAAGCGCTGGTTATTAAGCTGGGCGCGACTCACCCGCTGTTTGCAACCGGTCTAGACTCACTTGCACGTGTGCACAACCAGACACATATCGACAGGCAGAGGGACAGAAAGAATCTCACAAGATTTTTGTACTAGCGCCTATGACTGGTCGCAGGCATTACATCCACCGCGAGCTATGGCCGCGTGGTGGCGTAGGTGCTAGTACATTCCCTTAATACAGGCAGGAACGATAGTCTGTACTTTCTCCCTGATCGAATTGAAGAGTTTCGAAAAGGGCCAAGTCTATGGATGTACGTTCGTGTCCGCGGGTAGGGTGACATCGACGGCTGACACCACGGCGGTCGCTTGCTGCTCCGGTTGATGTGGAGAAGCCAAAACTATGATTGCACGTTCAGTCGTCGGCTGGCGCATTACTACCGCAACTACTTCTACTACGATTCTCTACACCGTTATAGTTGTTATTGCCGTTTTATAGTCTATAACCAACACTGCTCCTACTGCTGCTTGTCTCGGGCGGTCCTGGAACAGTCCGAAGCCATCCTGGGATTGTCTGGGGTTCGGGATCCCAGGTCTGGTTCCTCTTCTTCTCTCAGCAGCCAGCGAGCTAACCCAGCAGTAAGTTCTACGGGTCGCTCCTGCTCGGTTTCGATTTCCCGTTGCCAAAGAAAGCATGAGGTCGTGCTAGTCGTTCCGCTACTACTGCCACCGACGCCGCTCCGCTTTTGCCGTAACCACTGACGCGTCTACGTGCCCACCGTCGCCACTGCCGACTCCGCCGACTTTGTAGAACGAGAACGAGAAAAACGAAGTGGACGAACAAGGACGCAGCAGCTGTCGACAACGACGACGACGAAAAGAGCGAAGAATTGCAGGAGCTCAAGCAAGCCAAAGCAAGGCACGGCAAGTCGTGGAATCGACTAAGAGTCGAGGGTACCCACATCGGGGCTTTCAGCCGGTTGGGAGTTAGCGCTTGCCTGCCTACCCGATTCGTTCGCCATCTGCCTAGAGACTCTGGCGGCAACGCCATCGGAAGCAGCTACCCGTTGAGGATACCATCGCCCTTTTCCCGTAGCCCCTTTCCCCTCCCGTAGCCCCGCTCTTTTCCGCGTGCCCATAGGGCGCTCCAATGCCCTATTTCTCATGTCCGGCCGCTGCCATCCCTCAGGCTTTGTCCCTGGCCTTCCTGATCCGTTCTTTCTGCTGCATTAACAGCAGTCCTAAAGCTCACAAATCGAGAGACGCCGCCCTGTTCTATCGTCGTCGTTACCGCTGGCACGACTGGGGCTGCTGCTGGTGCTGCCCGTACAACCCCCGCCGGTCTAAAACTCAACCCTAGTTGCTTCCTGTTCGTTCGGTCGGCAATGCCACCAATAGCAGCAGTCGCCAAGGCAAAGGGCCCTCGCGCAAAGACGAGAGTTGTGCCAAGGCCAGCTTTTCTTTCTGATTCCTTGCTCAAAATTCGCCACCGCCACCCTGCTTCTAAGGGTACCCTTTAGGTTTGCATGGCATGAGGCTCACTGCTCCATGTTCGTAAACCTATTAGAGTTCTCTTGCCGCCACTGCCCTCTTGTTCCTATTTTTTTCCCCATTTTCTATGCAATAGGTGTCCTTCTTTGCCGGCCAAGTAGTTTGGCCTGAAAGTAGCTGTGTATTCCAGTTCAAGGCGGCCCACTCAAAAGGTTTCTTTCAATGTCTTGGCGGTGCTGCTCCGAGCAAGGCGAGACGAGCCAATACAGGAAATACATACAGACATACTACGTGCCCCGTGAAGATCGAAGACTACCCTAGTAGGTTGTAAGCAGAGTAGTGAGGCTACGAAAATAGTCCCTGTGCTCACCGCTTGCAGAAAGCTCCACGTTGGGTCGAAGCTTTGTGTGATGCAGATAGTCAACCACTCCATGTTGGTCCGGGTAGTTGGGCCTCGCTTACAACACATGGGCGAGATGCCATGACAATGACCATGAGAAGAACATCTAGTCATTTTGCAATAATACACATATGCCGATTGATTGAATTATAGAGTTATTTGACTACATGTGTTACGGAAGGCCATATGTTACTTTTAACAGTAACATTTATATTCAGTTTATCCTATTGTGCATTCTTGTCTTGTGCATAATATTTAAGCAAAAGCATAATTTCAACAATGATTTAATGATTGTATTGTGCCTTGCGTAGACAAGATCGAGGATGCAGATCCTGAATATTATCCTGTTGATGAGAAAGGGAATGACGTGGGATATGGAGCATCGACCGATCATATTGATGTTTTTCTTTTCTCAGACTTGCGCAGGACATTATCAGTTCAGTTGTGTTGAGAACATACAATTCAGCTGTATATAGAGTAGATAAACGCGCACTGTAGCATTCTCCTGCATATGATGACAAAAGAAATGCTTAGACCTCAAAAGCAACAAGATGAGCAGATAAAATATTTGCCGGCCACGGCAGATAGCACTTCCCGCGGGCTCTAGGATAGGTAGGTATTTTCACAAGGAACACATCTTTCAGCTTTTGGTCTCTAAAGCACATATGTATCCCCGGAAAAAAGTCCTGCAAACATATTCAAGTTGATTGGGTGTTTGTATAGTCTCGAACCACAGATCTCTTTTGTAAAAGCGGTACAAATGGGCACAAATAAAGTGTGTCGTATCTATCCGCTGTTACAGATTTTGACAGCTACGATCAAGCTTTTCGTTATCAATACTGTCGCCGTTGTTACATGATAGGTATCCGGCTACGACGGTTTGAAGTTATAGTTAAAATGAAATTGCCCTAATTTGGAGAAGTTACTTTTATTGAGAAGAATAGAGAAGTTGTGAGAGAAGGGGAAATTATAAAAGAATAAGTAATTCTTTCTAAAAATAGATACAAATTCCTACGTTAGCTTTCCATAAGCTGAGAAACATTGTTAGCTGAACAGCCCTATTAATCCAAAATTGTTCACGAGTAATCGGCCTTGGCCAGTTATGATTATTTAACAAAAACCTTGAAGGAACAACAGGATAACAGATTCAAAATACTCCAGGTGGATCAAAAGTAACTGAATAACCCACCCTTATGTGTTTTCTAACTCTATGCTCTATAATGCTCTGCCGCCTTTGTACGACAGTCACCTAGTCCGATGGGGGGTACATTATCTCAAAGGCAAATAATCATTAGAAATAAATTTATATATTACAATAATAGCCTAGAGGCGGATCACTTTTGTTACAGTAGCTAAGGTTAAATATCGAAAGTTTGCCTGCGAAATAAACAAGAGAAAACATTTACTAAATCCCTTTTAGGTAGCACAGCGTGGAGGCCCAAGGCCCAATGAGAAATATTATCAAAAGGAGCGACGCCGCACCCTATTATACGGGTTGCGATGATGCCTCAACGACGAATGTGCGACTAACACTCTCACATCGTAACTTCGATAACTTTATTTTAATAGCCTATAGATAAAACGGGTTCAGAGAATTGTTTTGCGATCACGTACTTTCTTGGTGCCGACATTGGCGCTCTATCCGCAGTTGATTGAGCATTTGAAGTAGATGACTGTTACTTAATGTAGATTATTTCTACCGTCAATGCGTTTTACGTTATCCATAGTAAATGCTAGCAGTTGCATTCTATTACATTTGAATAAATCTTAAAACAAATCGATCGATATGGTGCGGAGTAAGTTACAAGTGGTGACCTAAGTTTACATATAAACTTATAGTAATAACAACAGTGTTTTCATCACACCAGATAAGAGGAGCTTTGTTTCTGTGTTGAGTACGTGCGCCGGATTACCCGAGGTCAGACAATATTGTAATAATACATGAACGTCTTTGGTTCTGTGTCAACAAAATCTTGGCCATACATAAACCTGTACACTAAAGATAGCAAAAAATCTCATCTATTCATTCAGCGCCGAAAGGTCCACGTTATGCTGAACACGTACTTAATTCTCAGCTTTATCTAAATGGTACTGCTACGTATGACTCTTGTGCACTATTTCTATTCATGAGCCAGCGACTACGATGTAATACGTACTAATTTACGTATAATAACAAACCTACGTAATAACATACGTAATTTACGTATGTTTGAACAACGTATTTTGCCTGATCTTATCTCGCGTATGTAATAACAAAACGCGATTAGTTTGCAGACATATATATATATATATATGCTGGTCTTTCGACAGACAGTTCGAGATTAGGTATCGCATGTTGGTCAGGTCTTCTAAATTTGACATCGAGAAGACAAGCCGAAATCATCAGTGATTCTATTGGTAAGCAGTCGGTCGTATTACCTACATCAACACTGTATGTACGTGCCCGTTGGTTTTGCTCGAATTGGACGAATTAACTTTCGATATAAATGGCTTATGATACACCGTTTGACCGTGGCAAACTCGAAGCTGTATCTTATAGAACATACTAGGCGTATATATCGTGTATGTTTGAACGGTGCGCTTCCACTGGAACTAATTAACGGCACCAACAAATCCATGGTGATGCCCCAAGCCATTATATTAGGTCGAAAGTAAATATCATGGCCCCCCGATCGTATTCCCTTGGCGATTTTGCTTGCCATCTATCCGCTTATGACATTAAAGGCACATTAAGTAAGCCGCTGGAATAATATATTAGGGGGTTTAGTGAGAGCTGATAGACTGCTAATTTGTGGGGGGTTACATTAATTTTTACCACATTGCTATTCATGAAACGATGGGATCTGCATTAGATGCAAGTTAATGTATTACTGTAGATATGCAGTCTGCATATCTACCGTCGGTTGCCTGGCTGAAAGCGAGCACTGCGCTGATATGCATGTATGTCTGTTGTTAACAATATGTATGGTTGGTTAGCTAGGATCGGAGGCTACGTTCCTTTTAACGTAAAGCTAGATGTGCCACCTATTGTTTTTTTACTGATCGGTGATACTGTCATGCACTGAATTTAAGGAACTGATTTTCCGACAAGCTTTTGCACCTGAAACGGGCCGATATGCCCAGTCGAAAAGCCACCGGCCCAACAAAAATGCCGCAGATCAATCTACGTTTAGTCTTTTTTTAGCTCGCGCTCATCGTTGTCCATTCGCTGTTGCCGATGGAAGGCTGATCGTCCTTGAAGAGTTGGTTTCTCCTTGCTTTCATTTGGTCGACTAGCATCTTCATAGCTCATCAAACTCCCATTTGGCATACAGTTAGCTTGTTCTGTTACCCTTTTTGTATGACTCCTCCGTAAGCAGTAGAGCGTTCGGCTAGAGACAGTAACCCGCATAAATACGGATCCTCATCATGGACCCATTGCCTTAGCCAGCTTTTCAAAGAGCCCATTATAATCGTAAGGACAACAACCGCAATGGTTCCTATCCTGCCGTCTGATGTACTAAAAGAAGAGAAGGGCATACAATTCCTCGGCACCCAACATTATCGGTCCAGTCGGGTAGATTGTTTTGTGTGACAAGTTTGTGGCGTTGGCTTTTAAAAATCACTCGTTACGAAAGCTCTTCGTACCGTCACCAGTTCAACGGCCCGTTTTCAGTTTGTTCTTGTACGAATATATTTACACTACAACAGATAAGCTATCCGTGGCCACCTTCCTCGTCAATTTTGTTTATTGTTTATAATACACATTCGTCAATACTAGATAACATTGTTTTTTAAAATCGCGCGGGAAACACAGCTTTCCCTGTGAATTGGCTTCTTAGGTATTTCCGTATCTTATCATCCTTTCATAAAACACCCAGTCGATAACTTAGCCAAACTGGCTTCAAGTATAATGCTGGCACCGTAATTGATCAAATTGTTTATATTATGCCTATAGACACGCATACAATAATGGAAACCGTCAACGTGACCTAAAAGCTAGGTCCACTCTCAGTGATCGTACAATGAATGGATACTGGATTATCTTAGTTTATGTTGTTTCAATTGCTAGAACGCAATATCCCGTTGTCTACATAGCTCGTTTTACCTCAACGCAGCTTGTACGTACTTACTTACGCTCGTGCATATCTTATGACCGTCTGTGCTATAAAAACTTCTCCGACATATATTGAGTTACTCTAAACGCACTTCGCATTGTTAATCGCGCCCCGGTGCGATTCTTTTGTATCGCGATAAACTTTGGTGTCTATCACTCAGTATTGTGTATGCGTCCGCTTTGTCCATTGCTTTTTACATACCTTTTTTCAATCCTACACATATACTGCGCGTCTAGGTCGGCTTGAACGTTGACTTCTTTATATGACCTCTTGGGGGCGAGGACCCTTGCGATATGGTCGGTCGTTGGTCGGCCCGTGCTACTGTGGGCTTTGAAAGGCAGCGGTAGCAGAGCAAGCAGTAAAACAAGTGCTCGTTCTCTTAGCGTTGGGGGTCCTTTACCGCGCGCGCGCTGCAAGCAAGCAGGAGAACAGTTTGGTTGGCTGGTTTCCGGGAGGCGGCAGCGGTAGCAGCGGCGGCGGTGGTGACGGCGCCGAGGTGAAGCGAGGCACGGTGGACAGAAGGGCCAAATACTTTTCCGCATCAATCTATATTGAGAGTATGTGGCGGGCAGAAAGGAGCGGTTTCGAGCGCAGATGTAGGAGCAAAGGAAGGAAGCGGACGGTGACGACGAAATAGGGAAGGGAAGGTCTTGAGAGGGAAGAAAAACAGGGCCCACGGGGGCCCCGACAAGATGTTCTTGCTCAGCCCTCGTCAGTCCGTTCTTCCTTGTCGAACGCGTCCTTATGCCTTTAGGTCGGTCGGTTGGTTGAAACGGTTTCTCGTTAAAGCGATGGAAAAAAGGAGAAACCAAGGGCTGGCATGGATATCGTTGGAGAGTTTGGGGCAGAAGAAATCGGGGTACGTTGCATGTCCAAGAAAAGCATGAGGAACATGGGCTACCTATGGGAGAAAAAAGGGACTATGGAGAGAAAAGGAGAGAGCGAATCAGAAACTTGAACCTTACACGAAGAGGAACCTATTGAAGGGGTGGATGCAAAATCGTTAAGTCGGTAGCTCACTTGCTTTCTGTATACGCAGAATGGAAAAACGAAGCTACGTTACCTGAAAGTGACGAGATGCACGAGCGCCGCTACTATTACGAATTGCCATGAGGGATGGTCCGTAACCGGGCGGCCAGACAGTGTTCACATTCTCCATCTATATGCCCATAGTGGCCATACTCTTTCCTGACTTCCAATGTTCTCCGCTTTCTGCCAACAGCAAGTCGATTGCCCTGCATTTATCACAAAAATCCTAGAAATTGACATAAGAATTCCAATTTGGTACGAGGGTTCGTCTGCTTTCGCCGGCGGGCCACTTGGGCCTGTTTGCTAGACCAGATATACTATCACAGTCCCATAGTGCAGTTGACGGCAGTATCAAACGTCCCGCATCACTGGCTTGCTCTTTTGTATGCCCAGTTTTCGTTTCTCTTACGGCCGCCCGATGCTTCGTGGATCCGCCCGGGTCCGCGCAGCGCACGGCGAATCTTTAAAACAGTCGTAGGACGTTTCAATGATGCCACAAACGAACACCAGCTACTCAGCACACAATTCCTCGAGCGAGCAGGAGCTGACCGACAACCGTTTCACTATTCAGGGGTCCCCGATTTGACTGTCTCCCTTTTGCACTCTTTAGCAGTAGATAGCGTTTTCATCGCCGTCAGGCACGTTCTCTATAAAGGCCCGGCACTTGACAGTGGCTGGAAAAAGCCAGAAACAAGCTCACAGGAACTGCGCGGTATCTCAGTTCCTGCTTCTTTGGTCCGAACCATCTGTACTCGGCATTCCATACCGAGAAGCGTTATTTTCGGCAGCTGAGCCCTTTACAGATTGGCGTACCATGAATCAGGATACCTTTACTCGAAGGGGAGATTGCTCAGGAGTAATCAAAGCCAGTCGGCTGTGTAAGGAAAAAACGGCCGAGGATTGTCGCTTCCTTACTTCGAGCTTCTAAGACATCTAAACACTCGAGTTGACATCATCTCAAAGGAAGTATCGTCGAATGTAAATAATACACAGATAATAATTATAATGTGCTTGTTCGTGTGTATAATTTTTCTGTATACACCTGACGGCAGATCATTGAGAGTTCAAAACTGATTTTGTTTTCTTTCGTGTCTAAGCTCTCATAAAGTTATTAAATAGGCTCGTTCGGGTATTTCTTCATCAAGGACTAATTAAGAATGTTCAACATCGTTTCAGCCCGCGTCACGATCACTGATAATAGGCTCCTTTTATAAGGATTGCATCATGTCAAACGAATGCCTTATACAGAGAATGTGTGCATAATAGTTCAAGGTGTAGCTATCCATACGCGTAGGGTACATGGTCTATAGTAACGAAATTGCTTAACATAGTGTGTCATGCATGGTGGTTACTACTGTTGTTGTTGATGGCGTACATGCAGCGAACGTGTCGTAGCCTATATGCATACTAACTATTGCTTAAATGGTAGAGATGCCGTTTAAACACGCCGTACCGCCGGAGAGAGAGAGTGAATGGGGTAGCCAGCCAATGCAGTTCGGCTTGCAATCGAGGGAGGGGACGCCTGTCGATGGAATACTAGATTTATACAAAGCAGCGGCCACCATGGTACGCGCGATTACGTCGTTTGCCAACATCCTAAGTGAAGCTAATGCGTAGCATATATCACGTCCTCCGTGGCCACATACTGTGGGCTAAGGGAAGGTTGTAGCATGTCGATAGGTGGGTCGGGGGGTGAACTCGCAACCTGAAAGCAAGCGTATGAAAGCTTTTGGCGTATCCTGATGATGGTGAATATGAAGGTCGTCATCCAGCAGCCAGATCCTACTAATGTACGGGTAACCACCTGCATTATTGCATCCCTGGCTAGCTAACCCTCACTCCGCCTTACTCCGTCTACACACTCTATCTGTGCAACGTCCTCTCACTCCTAGAGTGCGCAGCCGGTGTCCTCACATGGAAGGGGGTTATACGAGGGTCATATCCTCGTTTCTATATCACAGAGCGGTGGCGTGGCGGTGGCAGCAGAAGAAGGCCGAGTTCATGCTGCCCGACGGCTGGCAAGCAGGGCGTACCATGCCGTGCTGAGGCACACTAGACTATGCTGTGCTTGTTGTGGTTCCTGAGAAACGCAACGGGTCCTGTTTGCTTGACCCTGTTGAAACAGGACAGAAATCGTTGGCGGGAGTGAAAACAAAGCCGCACGGGCATTACGAACGCGCGTGTCTTCTGCTGCTCAAAGGCCGCTCGAGGCAGTTCCGGCAGGACCCAGTAACTGTAGCGGACCCGAAATGACTTGCGTATAGCCGTTGTAAACATGATACTACTGCAATCATCGTTACGACTGTCACTGCCGCTGGCTGAATCCGCTCATCCTGGCTTCTTCTTCGGTTTTTTCTCGTCGTTGCTCCCCTCACTCACGCCTTTGTGCCTCTGCTTGTTAACTTGCTGAACCTTTGTAATCTTACAACGAGCATTTCTCGCTCTTCAGCTTTACTTTGCTAAGTAAATCTTCATTGGGACTGTGGGACACATCCCGGCTGAGATAGCCAGAGCCGACAACGAGGCGTGCGCTTCTCGAAAAAGCAGAGACAGGGATTTCAATGAGGACCGAAGGACGCGTCATGGAAGCCGCTATCCCCACTACTGCCACCAGCTCTTTGGTTACGCCTTGGCCACGTGAGAGAAGAAGAAGGAGAAAAGGATGATGGAGTGGAAGGCTCAAAGGTGCTGCTTGGTCTGGCGAAAGAAGACGTTCGCACAACGACGGGCTATGGTAATGGGCGGATGCTTGTTGTGGTGAATACTAGAACATAGGCTGGGCAGGCCAAGGACGGCCCCGAACAGGAAAACGAAAGGGAGAGAGAGAGAGTGGGGGAGAGAATACGACGGCGAAAATCAGAGAGCTGGAGAGAGACAGACAGAAACGGCGCAATGCAAGAACAGCGGAAGGATAGACGATACATAGGGGAGAAAAAGTGAAATATGGATTAAGGATATAGCTAGATGCATCCGCGTCATGTGCTTGCCCCCTAAGCAGTTGGACTAGGATTACTACGTAAAATATTATGGATAAGTAACACAAAGGAGTATCTACGTGTCTACGTCGCAACCAAAAAGGTTGTGGTGGATTTGTAGTAGGTTTCGTAATCAGTATATCGAAGCGTATAACTGAAGCAAATACGTAATGTTTCACTTTCGTTCTCTAAAATTTTTCATCTATATTCAATTGTATTTACATAGTGTAACATTTCCTGGTGGCACCGCTTGAAGCATTCACGTGAAAGCAGTGAACTTCACCGATATGGAAAAATAAGTATCGAAGTTACAGTTAGAATAACCCATATAATTCTGTAAGATGTTTATTAGGTTAGAAACGTTGCGTGCGAGATGATTTTTTTAAACAGCAACGCAAAATTGGCTTCCCTTTGTTACGCGAATAAATAGGTTTGAGTGACTTGGAATATCAGCGCTTCGACATGTTGTAATACTTAAGCGTTTTATTGAGAGGTAATAACTTCGTGTACAAATAATGTCAAAAGATAGATACAGACAAAATAAATCAGCGAAGTGTCTTAAAACGCCTCTGACAGGAAGTGGATATTTGTTCCGATCAGCTGAAGCGGTAATGGCATCTAAAATTGCAAAAAAAAAGTCAGCCCAAAAAACAGTACATAGAAGGAGAAGTTTGGAAACACTCGAAGTTCTTCCACCGGCAAACATATATACAAACTAAACAAAAACTTCGATAAGGCGACGTCATATTAAGAGGCTATGTCACACATGCAGATATGGTTTTATTTAGGCTAACCAGATTATAACATCATATCCATTTTATATTTTAATTATACGACGGCTGTTGTGGTAGTTGGACCTGCAGTGACAGGCTCGCATTCTACTGCCTAACCTAATTAGGCTGCCAAGTATTGCCGTATTAGCACAGTAGTGACAATTCACTGAGCGTGATGCTATATCCAGAGCGGGGCGTACCATGCTGCCATGCCACCTTCGCTTGCAGCCGGATACGGTTATACGTAGGATCATTTAGATATATTGATTCTTTTGCGCATCCACCAATCGACTGCATATTATACCCATCAAACCGATTAAATATCTCATTATAGTTAAATTATACAAACACTGTCCTTTTTACACAGAACATATTGCTACTTGGCTTGTAATTATAATTACATTATAGGAACATATAATTACTTGGCAATAAATATGTATTACTTAGACAACTTCTCGTATTTGTGTTGACGTGCATATGTACGTACGCAAACGTATTCTCTATGACGTGCTGAACTTCGATTACTATTTGGTTGCCTCTCTATTCACGCCTCTCAAAAAGTGAATCCGCTCTCTCGGTTAATGGTTCTCGAGCTGCTTAATGGCTTGTTGTCGATTTCTCGATAGCGGCGACGAGAAGCTCTCTTTCAGGCGAGCTAAATGACTCAAAACGGTCAATAGCGTTTCGGTACACCTTGTGGGCCCCGTTCATTAGACACCTTTTATCCGTCCTATAACGCGATCTATCGGACTTGACTTTTACGCTGTGTAGAAGAACATGACACGCATAACTGCAGCGGCTGCCACTCGCAGTGCTGCCTAGAAGCAGTCGAATTCCAAGTGGGTTGCTGGCTTTGCCCGAAACAGCAGGCTCTTTAGAAGGCTAAAGCGAAGGGTGAAAGCTGGAAACGGTCAATGTTATTGCCACGAGCATTCCTTCATCCATTTCTGCGCGTTTCCGGTTAGCCCTAGCACCTCCGACAACAGTCTGTTCCCCCCAGCAATCGGAAGTTACATTTTACAGCATGTCTCTACGGGGGGTAACATGGAAGGACCGAACGAAAAGGCAGACGGTCAACCAGTAAAGAGACGGACACACAGGCTTAGGCATATTTCTGCCGTCCAGAAGTCGGCCCAATTAGTCTCTGGTGGCTGATGTAAGGGTGTTCGGTCTAAAGGTGATGCTGGCTTTCTGGCTACCTATTTGGTTAGTTAGCCCAGTAGTTATGGTGGGTGTTGGATGATCTTGGACGTAGTAGTACTTAGACGTACGCCTGTATTCTACTCGTATACGATCGGACCACGTCGTATAGGACACAACAGGGAACCGCGCGTAGCAGCAACTGTGCAGGACTGGTTACGAATAGCTCTTCGCCAGAGGTACTCGCACAGATGTGCAGCGGGATATTGCATTAAACCAATTTAGCAATAGTGCTGCCTCGGGCCTCGTTCTAACTGATGGTGCCAGTAGTAGCGGCAGAGGCAGTGGTAACAATGGTAAATGAAAACATGCCAGCGATCAACCCAGGCCACCTCGAGCCGAACCTGCTTAAGTCTTGCCTATCACGAGCGCATCCATACAAACGTATACACGCGCGTGCACATTTTGCTAGCTAGGATCTACCTTTCCCGTTCCTTCTTTTTCGCTTTCGACTTGGCAGGCCTACCTTTGAGCGTGAGCGACGATACATGCCCGTGTTCTCTATTATCGTGATGACGATCAGGACAAAGTGGGTGTCGATAAATGACGAAGGCGATGTATACCAAAAATATGAGGAAGGATATAGCGTATATAAAAGCAGTACAGCAGCGATAATGGATTTAGCAGGCTGGGTCTTCCAGGCTTTGGCGAACTAAATCCATGATCTTACCAATCTCAGTCAAGGGGAGGTAGGGCAGCGGGATTGGGTGAACCGTGAGGAGCCTCAGCTTGTAGCGTTGCTTGTTGTTCCAGATAAAAAGGCTATGGAGCCCTACCGAAATTAGCACGGACTGATAGCTATAACAGTATCAGTAGCAGCTACGGAGTAATGATGTAAACTTCCTCCGCTTTTAATTTTTTTGGGATACGCATACAGGTCATACATGACCGTGCTGTAAATAGCGCCTCGATACCAGTCGTTGATTACTTAACTCGAAGCGTATATGTATAAAATAGGTTAGATAATTTGGGGCTACACACGCAGCTATCTATCTACAGTAGTTATTGAGTAGGCGAAATTCAAGTTCGCTGTTGACCGCGGTTCGATCGCTAACCCGAACGTACGCTCGAGTGAGATGTTTAGCATCACACATAAGTGGCCAGAGGCAATGCAAAATGTATAAGTACCCTATAGCGATGGTATGAGTGTGTTTGAAGCGTATCTTCGGAAAAAACGATTACACTATGGAGTAATGCTTCCGTAAACCTTGCGACATATGTAGAATACGGGATCTAAGCAATAGTCGAGATTGCTTTAGTACTTACTCAAAGGCCCCCTCCGTCATCTCGCTATCATACCAGTTTGCTTACTATTCGCCCAGGTTTCAAAAGCTGTACCATTATTTCTTCTTTGTGGTGCTATTAATGAAAAGACAATTACAGTGCTATGGTCCAAAGCTCCCTTTCACTTCAACACGAAAGGAAAGATCCGACCTGATCGTAGCGGGCTTCCTCTCGGCAGACAACTTGGTTCGTCGCTTTAGAAACAGCAGATGTCGTTACACAGGAAACACATTCGTACCCTATCATAGAATTATGGGTTAGGCAATACGGCAAATGAAGATCACTGCTTGTAACAGCCAGTGAAAAGGGAAATGAAATAATAGACTCAAGCTCCAAACATAAACTAACTTCTCGGACAGTTAACGAACGGAAACTGTACTTTATTAAAGCATTTGGACGGCAAACTAATTAAATCAGCGGACTTTCAGCAGGTTATGACAATTAAGCTAACACGTTGCCAAGTTGTGCAATAAAAATCTGCAAGCATTTTTGGTTGCAAAAAATAGCGATGGTCCAAAAAATGTCGTAATGCGTCTGGTATCGGAATTGACGGACCTCTTTGATCTGGCATAAGAAATCAGAAAGGCAACGACCAGGAAAAGATTGTCGGTTTTTTACAATCAAGCAAAGCCATCGGCCACTTCGGAGTTCTACTGGCACCGTAAGGTGCTGTGTCCTACCGACTACTCTTTCAGAAACGGTATAACGAGTTAACTGTATCTATCCGTTTAGGCCCTACTACAAACCCTTCCATTGGAGAGGTCGACACCTCTTGGAGCTATAAACGCCTTCATTGCAGCAAAAGATTAGCGTTTTTCGACTGTCCAGGTCTACTTAATGATATCAAGAAGGTTCGCCCTTTACGATCCTTGTAGACCTCAAGGATGCGTTAGACAGACTGGCTTCAGACAAGATGTTAGGAAAGTTAGTGGAACTCGAAGCACGTTCTATTGTTGCTGGAAAACAAACTGGAAGCCTTGTCGTAATGGCGAAGCTGTAATTGAGTATCCCGTGTTTGAGAAAACGATAGGAGTCGCCTAAATAGATAACCTTCGTTCGCTTCTATTTGCTGCCGGGGATTTTTGGGGAGAAACGCTAGAAAGCTGTACGTGCGTTCAGGTAATCCAATGCGCAGATGACGTAGTAATATATTCGGAAAGCGTCTTTCACCGTCGATAAACTACAGCGGTGTTAGCTAAACACATAACAAAAAGTCGAGCTATAATTAGGCTAAGTTTCAAGTTCTATGTACGATACTGCCGTTAAGTCGGCTGGCTTTTAACGTGAAACACAGTGTATATATACCCGATTTTAAACTTCGAATTGCATCGAATGAATCTGGGACGTTTTTTTTTCTCCAAAATTTGATAAACAAGATAGGATCGTTTCTAAAGCGGATAATGGTGTTAGTAAATAGAACGAGCCGCAACAGAATTGTATGTTTGATTCTTAATGTACCTTTCCTCACAGAAAACCTCAGGCGACGCTCTAGTATTGAGGGTACCGTAAATTAACAGGTTCACCAAACGCTATAAGAAATACACATGTGCGAAATCGATCCTGGCTTGGAAATATTCCAGAATCCTTTTGCTGAAAAGGATTGGAAAACCCCGCAGAGTGTCCCATTGGCATCGGATTCAATGTGAGCCGGTTTGTAGATTTCACCAAGGATTCTGCCCGAAGACTGGCAGTAGAAGTATGCGGTGTGAATGGCATTTCTTTTAAATTTCGCAGAGGTAACTTGTTGGACAACTATCTTACACTGAATTCGACGGCCCGTACTTACTTTGGCTAGCAGCTTTATACATTTGAATGTGAATTTGATATAGGTATGGTTTCGTATACCAGGTTTATCGTGTTTGGGTTCACGCAGGCTTCCTAACGTTCAGCGCAATTTCTCTCAATGTCGTTTTCATTAAGGCTGGTAGCCCGATCGTTCAAGACTCAAATCAACCATGTGTACGTGCCCTACAAGTTGCATTTTTTCCGGAATGCCGGAATGAATGATAAGAAATTAATGTTTAATTGCTGTGAATAGGTTTGATCCGGTAGGCCTTCACTGGCTCGGGACTTAAGCCTGAACCAGCTACAAGTGTATTACTAACTAGTTTTAACTGAGGAAGTTGCCCTAAGCGTATTGTTTTTGAAACAATGGCGTTTCTTTTCACAATGCGATTTACTTTTGAATAAGGGGTCGTTGTTCGGTTCGAGTTTAATGGCAAGGGGTGCGCGAACGAGCTTCTGTCGGCGAGAATGCAAAACGAACACCCACGGAGAGGAGCGAAGGGCCGTGCATATAAGTCCACCCGCCATGACGTCGGCTAGTAGTCGACAAACTGGCTGACCGTTACGAGGACAGTCGACGTGTCCCGCTTTGACCCGCCGACTAGTCGGGGGTCTTTTCGTGTGCTCGAGCCTCACCGCCCGTTCATACCCCGTATCCGCTTACTCGGTAGCACATCACCACATGAAGAAGATGGTGATGATTTTAATTTCCGCTCTATTTCGTCATCGACGTTCTACCCATAATTGTCCTCGCCTCCACAGTTACCCCTGTTGCAGCCAGTATGAGTCGCTGCAAGCTGAAACCTAGAGTCCGAAGAAGTGGCCAAGTTGAGCAGAGAAAATGGATGAAACAGCAAAGACGAGTGGTTCCATTCTCTTCAACTGCTGCTGATACCACTCCTAGCGCTCTCTTCCTATCCATCGTCTGTCGCGTTCACTTTTATTCCAGGGTCCAGTATAAGTCCTTTTCTCTTCCTGATACATTCTCCTTTCCGTTCTTTTTCTGCAGCTGCCGCAGTCACAGCGTCTCCCGCTTCGGTTGCCGCCAGTTCGCCACGCCTTCTTGTTCCTTCCAATCTCCTTTCCCATTGTCCCCGTCCCTCATCTACCTCTGTGGTGTCGGGGAATATAACTCGTTTCTTTCATGCGATGCCAAGAAGAGAGAACGAAAAATATCAAGAGAGAATTGGACCGTCTCTTCATTTCGGTCAGCAAGGCTAACTGCACTTAGCTTTTAGTCTATTCGTTATACATGTTCTCATTTTATTGCCGTCGTCATCGTCTTCAACGTCATCTTGTTTCTATCGCCACTTATTGCAGAAACCGATTATCATCTACTTTAGTCGCACGACGACGTCCGCGGTCGAATTTGCTGCCCCGGAACCGCGACAACGCGTCCACTAATGTTCGATAGAGAAGGACCACCAGCGCGAAAGCCAAAGCCGTCGGGCCATGCTGACGCTGCCGCACATAACCGCGAGATAATGTGCGAGAAATGTGAGGCCATTCGATGCTACGGCGGCACGAAATGGTCATCAGCAGCTAGTGATTATTTGAAGCTGGCTTCATTAGCGTGCTACAATGCATCCAAGCGGTGTCACTGCCTGTTCACGCCTAGTGCTCCTTGCTACGTATATTCTGTACGTTTTCAACGGCGCGAGCTGCAGCGTAGAACATGTCTAACCGGCTTTTTTAATCGGAACTTACGGGCTCATGCAGATTACTTTGTGCTCCGCGAAGGTAGAGCTGTGTTGAGGAAGGGATCGATCGGCTAGCCAGGCACCGCAGACACAGCCAATGTCGTGATATATTGTTATAGATATCCCTAAGTTAAGTACGAGCCTGCTGGTCCATGCGTCGTAGTTTAGTCGGTCAGTTAGTCGACCTCCTTGCTTGCCTAGATCTAAGGCGTCGTATATCCGATCCTCTGACATTTTACTGCTTCTGCTGCTGCTGCTGCTGCTGTTACCTTCTGCTTTCGCAGTCAGTCAGTCAATTACAGATGCCCCACGGAACCCTCCGCGGATCGTCGCGGGTGACGTCCTTTTCTGCGCCCATCATATTTGTAATGACTCCCCACACCAGATGGCTGGTGACTTGCGGCTGACAGGAGAAAAGTGAACAGGGTAAGCCTAACAGAGTGAAGCTTTTGCCAGGCCAACTGATCGGAACAAAACACTCTTTACAGGCGGCTAGTTGTTTGCAATAGTGCAGTATTTAGAATCAGTCTCCTCAAAGCACGCGTTGAGCTTATTACAGTATCGTGCCAAATATAAGCTGCCAGTATTAGACACGTCAATGAATTTTTCATAGCCACATTTATGCATACATATTGATGTAGATATTTTTTTCTCTTATTGCTTACGACGTTTCATCCATGGCTGCTTAGTCGAGCGCTGGAATCGAGTAGTTGTATCTTTGTTGGCTGCAGAACCACCACATACATGCATGCATGAACGTCCGCGGCCTTAACAAGCAATGTTGGCTTTTTAACATCGTTCACCACCAAGTGAGGAGGCAGCCGGACGAATTAGGTCTTCCTCTCGATCTGAAGTTAAGTACCTATTGACACTAATTGCCTGTACTGGCTAATGTCAATAGTGAACACGAACGAGTTAGTTAGCTGGCCCAGTAGACAACTGTGTGAGTGAATAACTCCTGGAAGCCCTCCTGAAGGAACGAAGACCTTTCGATTTGCTTCCCTGTCTACTTACTAATAGGCCGCTTTTCCCCTACCATGCTCATATTTGCTGCAAATTTATATGCGGGTTGAGCGAGAGCTCCGCTGATCGAGCTACATGACAACAATGATGGAAGAGCTGGTATATCCAATAACCATGAGCAACAAATGTCCTAACATCAAAACTGCAGTAATTAGTAGATCTTTTCAACGGGTCCACTCGACATATGTTAATCATGGACCAAGGTAAACTAGTCAGTCCTTCTAGGTTGAATTGAAAATCAGTTGTTTGCTCGTGGTAAGATTAATGTGACCGTTGAACGATTATCGTTGGATCGGTGTGATGACTGTTTAACGAATGTGTAAAGGCTTCTTCCGACTCAATGGATATTAATTGAGTAGCACCCGCTCGTAGAAAGCTTAGTACTATGCTTTCTCATTATCTAACTTATATTTGCCTTTCTGAATCGACCGTCTAGCGTAGCACTTGTTATGGATGAAAATTACCAACAATGATGGAAAAAATATATTTTGAAAGAAAGTACTTCCTATGACCGGTTAGAAGTTGCTCTCTGGTGTTAAATGTGTGTAGTTCGAGTATGGCTGTTTGTATGTGTGTTCGTCTACTGTGTCCATCTTTGTAGCGTTGAAGATGGGATGAAGCTCGCTCCGTGTGGCTCGAATGTATGGCGTCACGGAAAAATGCTGCACGTCCAAAATTGAGCAACGACTAAGGGTATGTGTGGTGAGGGGGAGGCAGGAGAACCAGCCAGTTGCTCGAATTTCTTGACGGAAAGATTAATTACCTCTGGGAGTGCTCTGGCATCACCGGCGCTGGCAATGGGCCCCAGCGGAATATCTTCACCGTCCACTACCCCTCCCCCACACGATCGCTTCTTAGTCGCCGCGGGTGGGTAAACATTTTGGCGTATGGGATTCATGTATGAAAGCAGTGCAAGCTACAGCAGGGCAGAGAGATAGGGCTTGCTGTTTGGGTAACCATCACAGGCTGTCTCAGGGTTGGAAGCAACCGACACTCCCCGGCAACCTCCCTCAACTTCCCCTTGATCCCCTGCTTCGCTCTTCTCCTCGAATGCACTTGAACGGAGTAGAGCCACTGTGTGTGTGTGTGTGTGTGTGTCTGTGTGTGTGTGTGTGTGTGTGTGTGTGTGTGTGTACATGAGAAAGAGAAGGGGAGAGGCAGAGGCAGTCGAGACTGGGGAGTCAGCGGTCGGTTAGCCGACCCCCAAAGAGGCTACTGGTGCACACAGATTGATATCCACGCCGACATGTATGGACCATATACACCGCACACGCATCCACGATCTGCTCGGCTAGTGAGCGAGCGAGCAGGCGGGCTGGCAGGCAAAGCGCCAGTTAGAGCAAGAGGCAGCTGGGGCAAAAGGAAGGGGAGGAAATGATGTTCCAGCCTCCTATGGTTCCGGCCAGCTCGGCGAGCTAACCGATTCCTTGCATGACTGCTGGTAGTGTTCCAAGCCTCTATCTATTTCGGGTGGTGCTTGGTATTCCTGCAGAAAGCAAAGCGGATTGCTGTCGAATAAGGAGAGACTTATATACGTGGGTACTGGGACGGTCGGTAGAGAACTCTGCGAGGTACTTCTTCCGGTGTTCAGATCACATTTTCCTACGTTTACCTCCGCCCCCACGCCCCCGATGCTTGTCTGTTACGATGGCACTCCATTGCCACACAGCTCAAGCAAAGAAAAGGTCAAGTGTTTAGAATCGGCAGGCGCTTTTAGTACAAATTTCTGTGATTTTGAATTGTCCGAACAATTTTGGTACAGAAGTTCATGTGCGGGTTTCTTGCTAAATGGTCAGTAGGCCTACAGCGTAAAACAATGTAGGCTAACAAATATCGTACCACCATAAAGTGCGCTGTTTTAGCTGACTGGCTGACTCCGATACGGCCCTTCGTAAGTCACCGCCGCCTCCCTTCGTGAGGTTCCCGGTCAGTACGGCGTCGCTTTGACGCATTGCAGAAGCAAGGCAGGGTCGGTTCATGCTTGGAATCGAATTCCCACGAGACTCCTGTCAATCGGCTAGCTATGCTAGTCCTATTCGACTGTTGCTGCTGCGGGTAATACTGCTAGCTCCTCCTGCATGTTTGCATGTTTCGCTCACAGCCAGGCCTTGTTCCCCATTACGTTGTACCTATCCCACAAACTTCGGACGAATCGGACTAGCGTTGTCTGCTTGACCTTCGATCACTTCCACTCTGCTGTAACCCCATTTTATTATGGCTCACGCAAACACACAGCCATACACAACCACAGCCACGCACCAAATCTTACCCAAGCATCGTGCTGCTCTGCCTTAACGGAGAATGGCGGATTGCTATTATACTGTCAAATGGCTCATGCTAAGGTCTTTTCTTTACTCTTTTCATCTGTTTGGCACATTGAGCAAAGTAACAGTAACGGAAATGCAGGAGGTTTTTCTTGTACGCTAACGTCGCTACACGCGCAGATGCTGCGAGGGCAGACGATGGAAACCTGATAAAACGGACGGTTGTTACAACCCAACAATACGTTCATCCGTCGTCCCGATCGCCTTTCTTGTACTCCTCTGCTCTGTCTGTCTGTCTGTCTGTCCGCTTCGCTCTTTCCAGATGACTCAGACTCGTCACCTATTGTTACATTCCGTGCATCAGCAGTTCCCTGACGAGAAGTCAGAATCATTCTGTTGTCATTGCAATGCGCTCGCGCTGCTTGTCCGTCTTTCGGCATATCCGGGTTTGCCGGGTTGGATCCGTTAGACTGCTGCTGTTTCTTCTTCGTCTTCGTCTCTTGCTTTTTATACTCCTATCTACTTACTGTTGTTGTTGCGGTGCATCGCCACTAGCCAAACAATAAGCAGACTCTTCAGCAGCGTCGTCTTATTCTGGTATTGTGATGCTGGTTATCACCCATGAACTACCGGTGGTCCATCGATCTATTCTGGTGTCGTCACAGCGCAGAAGAAAAAAAGGACAAAACAACGGGATCAGCTAATAGCATTCTGTTTCATTTTTGCCTCACGTTTTTAGTACTTCGGTATTTTGTCTGCTGTTGGTAACGGATTGTCCTATCACGATCGATTGTTATACCGCATGTTGTTAAGTGTGTTAGCTTACATTTGTTCTGCTTGCTCGCGATCAGTGTAATGTAATGGGCAAAAAATAGAATCAAAACACGTACCTATGCCGTCGGTAATGATCATACGCTAGCGTTCAACGGAAAAGCAGTGGTAGAATAGTAACAGGTTGTAGCTAGGATAAATCTCAAAATGGAGCCCGTTTACTGATTCTAAATAAGTAATTATTGCAAGGGCAACTGTTTATTAGCTTCGTTCCAGAAGAATGAAAGCCTGAAAGTGTCTCAATAAAACTTGGGTTGCTTTTTTCATCCAAAATGAAGTGAGGCCTTCAAGACACAGACGTACAGCATTATTTATTACTTTTGGTCTTCCAAAAACCAATTTGGAAGCCCGCTGTGGTTCAACTAATATTACTTTGTATTGCATCTAACTAGAAGAGACTATATTCTGTAGCCTTCTATGTAACACAATGGCGAGCAGTTCACTGTATGTGTTTTATAGTAAATAATTATTCGTTCCCCAGTAGATTGCACACTGTTTCAAAGAGAAAATTGGTCTTCAACATGTATTCCGCTGAATTTCGTAAAATTCCGCTGAAATACAAAAAATTAGACTTAACTTTGCCTTCAATTTGAAAGCGTACGACACGAGTTCTCTTCTCCTTTCTCTATAGTAACAAATGTATAAATATTCCATACGTATTAGAGGGTTTGTGAAACATATATAAATTCAAAGGGCCCGTTACAACAGTACACCATATGGGTGGCACATATTATATGCTTTGCCTACTTCTATAATATCAACGTTGAATCATGCGCTTCTACTCAAACGGTTTCGTAAATTTCAGATTAGTCTAAGGTACTTCCCGGTGTGCCACGGAGCGATGTGAAACGGAATCAGACGCTAATGCTGTGGCCGATGCAGACACAGAAACAAAGTAGCTATTTGTTATTGTTGACTAGAAATCCTTCATACTGATACTCGACTCTGGTATAGTTTTTGCTCTGGTTATTCGGTTAGCTCCCCAACAAATCGCAGATCAAAGAAGTACCGAACGCAATGCGCACAGATTTATCCATAGGACTTATGACCCTCTTCGAAAGCAGGTAAGAAAGCTAAAAACAAGCATAGGGGTAACCATGAACTCAACGCAAGGCGATGCGATTTCGGCCAGCTGAGTGTTCCTAGGAACGAAAAAATGAGTTTTACAAAACAGACCGCTTAGAAACCAGATTGGTGCGGACTGGTCACCCATGCCACCTGCTTGTTACTTCTATCTGTCCCTCGATGGTGTGTGATATGTGCGGAACACTGCACAGACTGCGATCGCCGTAGAGAAGGCTGCTTGTCAGCAATGAAGATTAACTTCGTTCATGGTTGCTTTTCATAAATCGTTAAATGGAAAAAGGTCGGAGAACTACACGTTACCGCAACTCTTCTTAATTCTTTTTGCAATGAAACGTAGATAGCATTTCAAGCCTGTCCTTCTGTGCATGCTGCCGCATTGGCCTTTAAACTCAAAGTATAGCTCTCCTTCGGCTGTACTTGAAGAAACTTAAAGGACGCCAAGTGATGTAGAGACTGGAAGCTTGTTCGTTCATAATTAGGCCAGCAGCTCTAATCGGCTATTTTGCAGCCTAGCTGGCTGACTGCTAGAAGCTACCGGCGGATAGAAAGCTTCTCTTCTTTATCCTACAAATATTCTTTTCTGGTGTTTCGACCTGCGCGTACACTAGCACCGTCGTTCATCATGCTGCTACTGGTGCCGGCGTCGTCGGCTGCCCTTCGACCCATGCTAGATCGATACCTAGGCTTACACGTTTCCGGCCTTTCAAAACTGCGCAGCCTGGCCAGGCCAGACGCTTCCTTACAAGATTTTGCTACTACTGAACTGGAGAAAAGAGACCCCTTGCCCCTCGCGAGTCGGTAGCATCGTGGGCTTTCATCCGCTCACTTTTCTTCAACGTACGGTGGTCGGTATTCCGTCTCCCCTTCATCTGGCACCGTTGAGATCCTTACAACGGTAGGTTTGGGCCTCCGTCGTTCCTTTCCTTTTATTCTTCTTGCCTGCTGCGCCTTCTACAGGCACGCCCATTTCATCCCCTCCGTTTAGCGTTCCGTGCTATCGTTCGCAACCCGCTGAATATACACCAACAGACTCAGGCAGGCAGGATTTGGCACACACACACTAGCAAAAGAATATTTGACTTGTGGCCCCGCATTTGTCGTTCTGTAACTGCTTGACTCTCCACAATGCGTCTACTGAGTCTCGAATAGCCGCAGCGAAGCCTGTAGAAAAAAGGGTAATGTAGGAAGAGAATAGCAGACCCGGCGGTAGTCTGCATCGAGAGAACAAACTAATGGCGTCGTTGCTGCAGCATTCGAACACCACCAGACTACCCTGTGGCTCCGAAAGAGGCCTGAAGCGCGACGAGGCAAAGCGAGAAATCTATTCCAAGGGAATAAAAGTGAGATAGGGGGAGAACGAAAAAACAAGACGGAGGGATTGGGCTGCGATAACCGTCTTGGGCCAAGCGGTTCCACCGCTTCAGAACCATCCATTCCAGAACGAGGTAAAGGCCTAGGCGAGGGATGATGACGAGAAGGATTCACAAATTACGTTATTCTTTCGCAGCAACTGCAAGCGCAAGCAAAGATGGGTGTGCGCAACAAGGAGAGCTAATCAAACGTTTAGATTCAAACATCACCCACCATTACGACTGCGTCCGCCCTAACCGTGACCACTAATCATTAGCAAAACCGCTGCAACTACTCGGATCGGGTACGACTGGCTGATCTACTATGCTTACTATACGTATTCCCCATAATCCTGCCGGACCATGCCGTTTTGATTTTTTCTATCGTAAGCCCGTGCTCTGTTTACTCGTTGCAACGCAACTCCATCGTTCCATCATTAGAACTCTGACCACCATCCGCCTTAGGGCAGAATATACCTAAAAAGCGTCTTGTTGTTGCTCAAACAAACTGGGCCGCGTTGACGTTACAAATTCGAAAGCTGTCAAAAGCGGCACTTAGTAAGTGGAGTAAAACCCAGAAACAGACGTCCCCTTGCTTCGTCCTAAGCTCAGCCGGCAACAAGAAAAATGGGCGAGTTCCGTCAGTTGCTCAGTTTATCGATTAGAAAGGGTACTGCAACCGCCAACGAGCAATCCTCCTTATGACATTGTATTTCTCTGTCCAAGCGGTTCCCTTCTATTATTCTAACATAACGCCTTAACCAAGCCTTTAACTGAAACGTTTTCTCCTATTCTTGAGATGAATACGATTACTTCACTCAACTGTAGCAGCGGTGGTAGGGCGCAGCGAACAATTGATGGACAAGTCACGAGGCGAGGATATCTCTCTACCTGGGGTCGGTGCAACCTCATTTGACCTGTACTGCTAACTCTGTGTGCCATGGAAACGAGTCTAGTGAGCCTCCCGAGACCTACGCGCCGGTCTCTACACTTGCCAAGTCAACGACGGAAATCGTCCACCAAAGGCCATCAACTTGAGCCGAATCGTCCAGAGGTGTCGCCTTGTTTCGTACTGCTTCGACCCGCTGTCTTCCTAGATGTGCTCTCTTCAATCATGAATGAATATAGGGTTACGATCTAGAAACGAATTTTCGAAACAGCAAGAGGAAATCTGAGAGCAGCGATGTCAAACAGGCCAGTAAATGAGAACCAGCGAGACGAGAAAAAGGACAAGCTAATAAGTAGCCGAATCGATAAGGACATCATCTCCAGCCGTCCCATGTAATTATCACATCTAGGCGGCTGTATTGCTTTCTTTCCACCGAGCGTGCTCCTATCTGATGTCGTCGACTTTTTGCTTAACCACACAAGGTCGCCTTCACCACAGTCATCGCCACGTATCGTCGGTTGCGGAAGCGGCGACAGCATTGTGGATGTTTTAAGTTGTTACTTGCTATTCGTTTCCATTCTATTGTACATGCTATTTTTTCTTGTTATATAAGCCTTGATTTCAATCTATCTATCTATTGATATAACAGTGAAGATTTTATTCAGTTATATCAGTTTCATTAATCATCTTTCACACTACAAGACCTTTACCGAAAATAAAGACAGAACATTTTTTCTTACGTAACGTCTTCGCACTCCCATAGCCACACACGCATGTATAATACATAAGCGTAGTAGCAACAGTACCCCAGATAAAACGATTCCACGATCGAACATAACGGTTTTCTCTAGTTGTCGATCGGCGTCATTTCGCCGCTCGTAGTGTTCTCTTTTTTTTCCTGTCTCCTCTCCTGCTTTTGTCGTGTCCGGAAGCGTTCTCCGTCGTTTTGCCCCCATCAGCTTCTCTCGACTGCAGCGCCACTGGTAGCAACTGTAATGGTCCAAACAGTCAGAGTTTCGGCTTGCGCGTGTCGCCATGGCGCGCTAGAAAAGTAAGAGAAGACCAAGCAAAAGCAAGAGGAAACGACAGCCAGCTCCTGCTAACCAACCGTGGCAAAAAGTATCACTGGGGCGAAAGAATGCGGCCGGGGTTGGGGCTAGGAAGCAGGGAACGCGAAATCGAGATGTTCACATCCTATGGCGCACATTGAGTCGGCGGAGACTGTCAGAAATCGATTCGCGTCCCGGTTTGCCTTTTCGCCTTCACCCGCCCCTCTCCCGCTGATGCCTGCAGCCACAGTAACAAGACAGCAACAAGGGCCCAAGCAAACAAAAGGACTAAGGCAAGAGGTCAACTTCTAGGCAATAAGAAATAGTGTAGCGGTGGAGTCAATTGCCACGCACATGGGCATCCTGCGGTGCGTTTTTATTACGGCAATGACCGCAGCATCTAACCGTGATTGTTATTTACACATTACTTATATACTTACCATATATTTTAACATGGAAGCTCCACCAGCCTCGAGCAGGCCACGATGTCAGACTAGTGTTGTTATAAACTAAGGTGCAGGTATAATTTTCTATTAGAGACTAGTGTGCTGAGTAGTAATTAGAGACGTAACATAATTAGTTTAAACTGGCTTGGAATAAAGTATCGTTCGTTTCGAATTTGGGTACCACACTCATTTGTTTGTTGGTTTTTATTTGTTAGCTACCTCATGTGGAATTTCTTTCTAGTTGTAGGGACTTTATTTTAGCCTAACACACACACACGTTTTAGGTTAGAGATTCGTACTCGAAAATCCGAGAACATTCAATGATAACCTTCTACTTAAATATCGTCAAAGGCGTTGGCTGTCTTCAATAGAAAAACATAGCGAGTTCTGATGACACATGAATATATATGCGTATATATAACTACAAGAGTTTTTAATGTTTCTTTTTACGCGGTCGGACAAAATGTACTTTACTTTACTCCAAAAATATATACCTTCTGTTTTCATTCGTGTTAATTTGTTTGCAGAGATAGCAGTCATTATTACATTTTAAGGTCAAGCTGATATTTACTATGTATGTATATGTTATATGGCACTTCGTGCTTTGCCACTGCTATATTTGCTGCTATCGCTGAAGACCTATTTTTCAGCATCCTTTGCCCCGTCACGCTATATTTCAAAGGGCCAATATACCCAATCGGGTGTACCAGCCAAGTATAGCTCTATTGGTAATAAGGCATCAGGAATGATCTATCGGTCACATTGCAATCTGTTCATACTGATAGAAAAGCGGTCAGTTCTGGTGGTGCCCTTCCATGGGCCACTATCACAGCTACTCTGTTTCGATAAGTTTCGAAAATGTGAAGATATAACAGCACCACTGAAGATAAGAAGGCCCCGTTACTGCCAGTACTTGGCGCCGTCCGACAAAGCCAGCCCAGGTCAGTCGAATCAATCGGCAGACGGGGAGGTTTCCCGGTCGAGCGATCGTCTGAAGCCAACTATCCTATCCGAAAACCTTCGCGGCCAGACGGCAGCAAAGCGACAGTAGCGCTAACGCGACGCACTGGCAGCGGCGCGACGCATAAGCCAGGCTAGATACTCGGCCTTTCTCCTACCTACAACTGTAAGGTGAACGAATCATCGATAGTGGAACCGACACAAACAGCAGCAGATACAACAATAACAACGGCCCCTCTAGATCTCGTACCGTTTGCCTGACAGCTTTCTGGCTGAGTTTTTTTTGGAAGTGAATCGACCGGAGTCGGCTGGCCGGTGTAGCTTGCTTACAGGAAAAAAGCTCGCTTCACGCAGGCGCTGGGCTTGTTCGATCAGCTTTGACATCATAAACAGCAAACATACAAGTATCAGACGGGCGTTAGTAACCAATGCTTAAACGCGACAAGGTAACAGCTTGGTGGCAGCGGGTGCTGTCGATTTGAGCACCAGCGGCGCCGATGGCAACGGTGGTTCCATTTCTCGACGGCGTACGGCTCATGTCAAGTTGGCAGAACGTTTCGAATAGTCGAGTTGCGTAGACGGAAGAAATGACACGGCTGACAACAACGGACATGTTTATAACAATCTATTATCACACATCTGTTATATATGAAAGGTAACTGTTTCTATTTTGCTTTTGTAGTATTTATTTCATATTGAGCTCAGATTATTTCGGCCATCTAACTTTATAGATGCTAATTATACTGACTACAAAGCAGCTTACTGCAAACATTTCGAATTTTCGGGAACTCGAACCGGAGTTGCAGGGTAAAGATCACCGATCTAAATGTCTAACAGATTATAACATAACCTAGAACGTACAGAAAGCTCAACCTTCTCGAGGCTGTTAAATTTCTTTATTGGAACGGGCATTCCAACGCCGATGCAAGCCCTACTAAAATCGTTGAAAGGACACCTAATACGGACGTACAAGTGTACCTTACACAACGCATGTACATACGCATCTATACGAACATCTACTTATGAAAATAAGGTCTGAGACAAACAAATACACAACGATTTCCGAGAACAGTAGACGTACAAAGATTAATATTAAAAACATCTACAGATGTAGATAACTTTCTCCTGTTTCGCTGCCCTAGTCTATTTTAGTAGAAAGGACCTCTAAAGGCCCGTGTATTTGGTAATCGGACAAATGTGGCAACTGCTTCACTTGACTTAATGACGCTAAACTATACGCTAAGATGATCTGGCCTGCAGTGTATACACGAACGGAGTTCACGCGTCAGCGCTGAATACGTCAGCTAGACCGTCGAGTGTATAAGAGTCGACTGAGCTTTTGTATTACACTCATCAACATAATCTAGGCCTTTGGATCTGCACCTGCAATCATAATCGTGCGTATTAGGAACTTGACAAGGATTGCGTTCTCGCTTTTTCTGAATCGTGTCCATGGCTCGTAGAGACATCTCAACGGTAATAGGTTCAGTTGTAGGTGGGCTGCTTCTCCGCATACTTAGTTAGCATAGTTACATATTGTAATACATACTTGCACGCGCGGACCCGTATCGGAGCAGGGTCTCGAACGGGGAACGCTTCTTGCACGTTTTAACCTACACATTTGCTGTGATAAGCCACAAGCAAAGTGAACTTCTTGTCGTATCACCACACCGACGACTCGCTGTATCTCTCTGTCCTCATATGAAAGTTCGCCAGCTCAAACGAACTGCAGTGACATGGTTCCGAACAATCGATGTGGCTCTGATTTGGGTTTTCGGTGTGTGCGACACTTGTGCGTCTGTGCGTGTATGATTTAAGACGCCTGGCATGGCGATGTTATCAGTCAGGCCCGAATCGCCCCGTCTTAGCGCGGCGAATCTTGCCACAGCCACCACTACTAAAACAGATGCGTTGAAAAATGAATAAGCTACACAATGCGATCCGATCGACCATTTGAAATGATTTCTGCACGAGTTTCTACTGGCCTCACTGCTACTGTTGATGTCCTGTTATAGCGGTCGTGCAGGTCATCGCTGCTGTTGCGTGCGCAGTCGTTATTGCCGTCGAACTCCCTCAGCGCCGTTAGAGGGGCCAGAAAGCAACTGAGGGCAAACTGGCACGGCATCGGTGTTTATCACTCGTCGACTCAGTCTACTGCAGACTAATATAGACTATGAAATAACGGCAAGGCGACCTAGCAACTTGGCACCCGCCGACTATTAGCAGCAGCAATAACAACACAACGTATACCGAAACACCGGGCGGGAAAAACACGTTCCAGGCGTCAGACGCCATTGCCTTTGCACCACCATTAAACAGCGGCGTTGTGTAAATGCATGAGCATCAGCAGAGGGTTGGCACAGCAGCAGAAAAAGAGTGACACGGTTTCGTGCCGCGACGAGGAACAGCAAAGAAAAGGACCGGGAGGAACGTTGAGTGAAAGAGATAAGGTGAGCCAGTTAGAGAGAGAAAATTAAACTTTCAAATCGCGCAGTTGTTGCTTGGAGTGCTTGCGTTGTTTGATGTTGTCGTTGCCGTCAATGCTTGTATAATATGATCGTTGTGATGGCCACGAATTCAATGAAGTACTAAAAAAGTATCGATCAGACATTGAGCGAGAACACGGCTGGCGTATAGTGCGTCGACTATCGTATTCAGCAACAGAGCTTCTGCTGACATTATATCATTAGCAACACCAGCAACATACAAAAGCTGTGGATGGGTTTGACGTCGACTCTGATAATAATCATCATTGCTGCCGTCGGCTACCGCTGCGACAATGCTGCTGCAGGTCGCAGTTACACCAAGAGTTGCCAAATCATAGGATAGCGCGGCGGCGGCGGCGGCGACGGCAAAATAGAAGGAAAAGCACGCCAAGCGAACGCATGACCCACAATCGGGGTCGCCGGCCGTCGTTGCGATTCTGGCAGCGCTGCCTGGAGAGAAGCCACACGTCTCCCTTTCCTTTGCGCCCCGTGTCCACCCCCAATTCCCGCTTGGATAGGAAAGCATAAGAGACGCAGGGATAGTGGCTGTACCGATCGAATCAGGAACAAAATACGTAACAACAACCACACATACGTTCATCTCTTATTTTTCACCGATGAACTATTGTTTTCTCCTTTGCCTACGCCTCCTGCTCTTAATCCCATTGTCGTCTTCTCTGCACGACGTTGCTTTGACTGTGGTTAGCTCGTGCTGGTTAGGGGTTAACGGTGCGGGGCGGTCCGTCCGGCAGTGGTCTAAGTGGACTATAGAGGCGTGATGTTTCTACTGTTGCTGGTGTTCGAGTATTAGCGTGTCAGTCTACCAGCGCAGAGGAATCGGCGCGTGCATAGATCTGGTTTGTCGGAAGCTGACATACGACAGGTCTAACAGATTCTAAAGGAATACAGGTTAGGGATAAGAAGCCGAGCTGGTAACAATCGACACTTTGAAAGGAAAAAAGAACCTTGATACGCAGAAACGATCGATTTCGGGCTAACGGTCAAGGGACATCTTTTGATATGGCAACAGCAAAGATTGCGTCCATGTTAGGGGCAACGATTCGATAACAGTCGCGGAGTATTTATTTTTCAAGAATGATAGAATATGTCATCATAAATGCAGTTTACAAGACGGGCCTAAACTAGAAATATGAATTAGTACAATCGAAGCCATTAGAGTCAATAAAATCTGACAGAAGTTACAGTGTCGAAATAAAAATCGGATGATTTATCGGCAGAAAAATTCACTGTCCGGTGTTAGCGCTTCTCTTAATTTTCATTTAATTTCTCTGGTTTAAATAATAAAGCTGCTTTGTGTGATAAACGGCTCGACAGACAGAACGGTCCAAATAAAGCCAATCGTTTACTATTCACGTTAATTATAAACGACACACTACGTATCCGTGAAGTATAAATACGTACGATATCACCGCAAAGCGCAGTTACCGGATGTCGGGGAACTGCTACGAAAGCCCTGCGAACAGATCAGTTTGTACAACGATCGTTCTTTGATCGGTGTTTTTGCATCTCAGACGCGGCAAATTCGTAAGGTAGCACGTTAGTAGCTGCCGAAGCCGTCGCATCAACGACAAACGACTATAGAGAATGATGGATTGGGCTGATGCTGTTTCTTTTGCGAGCGGTCAGCTCGCAGTAGCCGTGAACGAGTATAGCCATCGAGCAACAAAGAACATCGTGACGCAATCATCGCTACTTCAACGCTACCCTCACCACGACGACCGGCACAAAAACAACGACAGCAAAATGTCCAGCATATCCACCAGGCAAGTGGCAACCTGGCGTCACCAACGGATACGTACGTAATTGATGTTCCCATCACCGTGCAAGCCGTGTCTGGCACTGATCCGATTTCGGCAGGTACCGCCCGCTGCTTTACGGCCGCTTACGTTTAGTGAAAAGTTAGTTTTGCTAGCCACAGTCTAAGTCTAATGTCAACATCCACACCAACACCGACGAAGGACGGATGCTTAGCGTGCATCGCGGGCGTGCAGACGTGCGTGGGACGCAGTTAACAGAAAGTAAAATGCTCCATAAACGATCTAGCACTGCAAAGATGATTAGGCGTTAATTCGAGAAAAAGCTATGCAGTACAACCAGCGTCGAGCGGCTGGTAAGTTTCAGCTGGATGGCAATAGATATACTTGATTCAAATTTAATTTAAATCATACATCACTTATATATGTAAAATTCTGGTTCAAACTCTAATAGTGACGTGAGGTATATACTTGTTCTCGAGCGTGTCATCGCCTGCGCTCTTCAGCCGCTCGCAGTTAGCAGTCTGCGTGCAATACGTTTTTCCTAAAGCAACTGGGCTTTCTGTCGTTACTGCTTTATGGCTGGATGTCACGTGAACCAGCAACTTGATAGATTATTGTCAACGAGTGCCCGTCCCACCAAGTCCCTCTGAGTCCACTTGTGTGGCTGAGAAGAACCCTTTGCCCCTGCAGCTGTTACTGCTATTGCAAAGTGATATCCTGTTTGCACCCGACGAATTGACGTGTCGGGTAAATACATACACACGCATATCACAGAGGAGGCGGCAATACCAACTAGTATCAGCGACACAGCTGATTCCTTTTGGCCAGGTCGCCATTCGGTCGGCTAAGATTGCATAGTGCCTTGATGGTGACCCGGACGGGTGACTTTTCGAGCATAGTTGGGTATAGAGCCCGCCAACCAGGTCAGCATCGCTGGCAACAGCAGCAGTAACTGGAGTGGCAATGGCCCACTATGATTAGCCTGACTAACGCCCTATGTCGATTACTTCCTAGTGCATTCGTGTACGCTGCATCATGGTCCAATAGACCGGGCGGAAAGATGTCGATCACAACAAACGGAACAGATCGGACTTCTAAGTTGGATCAATGGCAATGAGCGTGGTAGTAAACGTCATGTTATTAAAGACATTTAAATGGTGGTAACTCGAAATTCGGATAGTTCGCTCGTTTTGAACGTGCTGAAATCGTAGGCGCAGTGCTAGCACAAGAAGCACCCCATTTTGAAATACACTTTTTTTTCTAAATGAAGACTTGTAGAAAACAAATGACTATATGGTGCCAATCGCGCTATGTTTATCGTATCGTGTTATCGTTCCTATTCCAGTAAATAGGTAATAGCGAGATCGGCGTTGACTGTCATTTCGACATACTGTGGAGCACAATTTCAGTTCACTTAACTTTTTTTTAATCTTGCAAGGTTTGGTTATGCAGACGTTGTATTTAGCGTCGTGATCCGGCATTGACATTTTGAGGAACTTGTTCACGGATAGCCGACTCAGTCTATCAGTAGGCAGCAAATGGTTACCACCGATCGATGCCAAACGCACTTACGCTGACCCCATTGTCCATATATTGAGTCCATATATAACCATATATGAGTTGAGCGGACAATTTCGGATGCCCCATCTCCTATAAATATCGAGAAATAATTCTATCGCTAAAGGGTTTTAACTGTTACAAAACGTCTATAATCGGCGTCGATAATAATAGAAATCACAATTTCACTCTTATCTCGGTATATGGCGCAAGGCCCGTCAGACGCTACAAAATCAAATAAAAAAAAAACACCCAGTTCTAGCTTTTGCGTCAAATTGCATTATATATATATATATATATATATATATATATGCGTAGCGATGGGCCGCTTTATTGTATTGCCTTAGTACAAACAGTACAACACTAGAGTGTCATGG